>NW_016908532.1:282920-294628 GCF_001483705.2 Eufriesea mexicana | reverse complement strand
TCGCTTTCTCTCCTCCGCGATTCTTTTCCTCCTCTTCTCTGCTTCTCTGTCGATTTCTCTCCCCCACCCCCTGCCGCGGCCGTCTAGCGGTGGTCCCTCACACTCCCCCTACTCGCGCATATCGGGCCCTCCCCCACGAGCTCCTTTCGAGGCGCGCATTTTCGTGATCCACATAGGCACTTCCGGCGAAAAGTGAACTGTTAGGTGATGAACCGGCGGAGCTGATGAACCGCCGCCGCCACCGCCACACGCGAACGTCGCCTGTTTGAAAGGAGGTGGCCGCGGGGGAGGCTGAGCCTGCTTCCAGTGCCGAGATATCCAGTGTGTCGCATCCTCGTCGCGATCGTTTGTGCGGAGAACGTGCGCGCAGGTGTTTCGGAATAGTGTACCACACCACCGTCACCACGTGTCCATCGAGACGATACGATTCACCACTGGTACGTACCGTCATTTTTCCGATCCAATCTCTCGATTTATGATTTCTACGCAATGCTTCAGTATCGATACAAAATTTGAAAAATTTATTTTTAAAAGCGATTAGGAATCGATCGGTATCAACTCGATTTCTTTTTTATATTTAAACAAATTTCTTTATCGACGTATGCTGCCACCGAAATTCGCGGGAGCACTACGCATGCGTCAGAGACAATTGATGCCAGTTTCCATTTCTTTTCCGAAATTTAATCCTGTCGTTTTCAAATTTTTTTGAACGAAATTTTGTCATAATTATGAATTAGGAAACCAAATTTATTATTCTTCGATGAAATTAAAAATATTTTCGATGCGTCTTAAATTTCTTTCAAGAAGATTAATTTCGAGGATGCATCTTATTTTTTGATTTTCTGCTTGCCTGATAATTTTCGAAAATTATATTCGACGAAGTTGATTTATCGAAAGCCGACATCGAGGTGTTCATTAAGCGGCTTTGCAGAAAGCACACCGGTAGGAATTAAAATCTCTTAACGTGGATCGAATGACGGCGCGCGTCGCGTGGCCAGAGGGTTAGGTTAAATAAATCACATCCACGATCACGTTTCGCGAAACGCAAAATTACGCGATAATTGGATAAAATATCGAGGGAGCAAAATCTGTTATCGCGCTGTATTAACCGGTGCGTACAATGAAGTTGAAATTACCATGGAAAGTGGTAACGTTGAATTATCGTGAACGAATGAGGTCTTCTCGTTTAACGAAGTTCCAACTGCGACGCTATATATACGATTAACAATTTCGAACACGCACATGTCGCCTTCCCCGAACTTTATCGCTTTAACACGCTTTAGACGGCGCGATAAATTTCCTCTAATTAATTTTGTCTATCTCTTCAGTTCCATGGATTTTTTCCAAAAGAATTCCACAATTTTATATTTTGCTTTTGATCTAAAAAAAAAAGAATATATATATATATAAAATTCGTATGAAAATTTCTGTAAAAACAAAGGAATTTTTTTCACGAGAATGTATCGGCGGGGATCAATGGCGACTGGTTCCCGCAACTCCTCGTGACTCGCATGATTTATCGCGTGCAAAAGTGTCAACAGAGTAAACCGTGTCGTCGGTTGGGTGTCGTTGCGCCGTGGGGGCACGCAATTAATCAGGAATCCGAAAATTATCGACAGAGTTATGGATATCCTTTGTACACGGTTGGCCACTTGCCGCATGCACGGGATTAATTTCACGGAAAGCAGCTGCCGTCGGCTGCCGCCTGTTTGTTGTTTGCTTATTTAGTAATCGCTCGCCGTGATTACCTCGTTACACACGAATGACGAAAAGGAAAGAGTTCCGGTTAGATAACGCGTTAACCAGCACGCCAGTCAGCCTGTAAAAAGTAATCGATTAATATTACGGTCGAACATTGTAATTACTAACTATATTTCATCTTACTCTGACCAACCTCCAAAGGACCTTTTAATATCATTATTAAAGACTACCGATGTGGTAAAGTGAAGATGTTAACGTTGATACGTATGTTCGTAAATGAGCAGACATGAAATCATCGAGTATATCCTGCTCTTTTTCTGGTAACGTTAAAACGAAAATCGCCTACCGTGCTTTAACGTGGTACAAGCATTAATAAATGTTCACCAATTTTCATAAATATCTGTACACGATTATTTATCATACATAACCTGTGCACGTTTCATTTTCCATGTCGATACATGTAATTTCCGATAATATCGGTATTAGTGGTATCTGCATTATTTTAGGATAGGTAGCGCTCGAGTCGTTGTTTAGTTCGTCAGTTTACCGCCTTCGTTCGCAACAATGTCCGACGTGTTTACCGGGGTTGCAATTGTTTTATCGTATACGCGTGTTTTAGTGTCGACTTTGTCGAATAGTGCTGATGTGTAGAAGAAAATCTGAAAGAACAAAGCGTGAAATTGATCGAGAAACACAAAGTGAATATTTCGTATGGAAAGAAACTTTACCATCGTGCAACAAGTGAGGTTATCCACGGAACGTGTTATGTGACGTATTGTTCCATTCGGCCGTTTCGACTTCTACTTCGAAGAGCATCGATATAAAGAGCCATGCCAGGCAATAAGAATAAACGTGATCGTCTTGGAAATATAAGATGGAGGCATCCAAACGATTTCTCGAAGCTTTCGCGACGTCTTGCGAAACCGATGAAAAGGTTCGTTCGGTGGTAAGTTCACTGACGCGTTCATCGTATTAACGATCGTGTACAAACGTCTCGTAAATGTATCGCGCGCAAATTAACTCTCGACACAGGCATTCCATTAACGATGCTTTAAACGAATCTTGTACGTCGGTTTATTTACGATACATACTAGTACGTCGAACGCAAAACGCTCGTAGAAGACACTAGAGCTTTGTCTTTAAACGACACACCGATTCCGACTCGTAAATTTCTTCGACGACGCAGTGTTTCGCGCGTCGCGGCTACCGCGAAATTTATCGACCGACGCTTACGTGACTCGCGTCACTCGCAGGAATCGATAATCGAATCGCGGGATACCTAGGAATAGCTAATTAAAATTCCTCGCGAACCGACGAGCTCCATTTGGATTTGACGCGTTCGGATAGGTGAGATTCGAAATACCAATATCTCTTTCTTTTTTGTTTGTCTTTGTTACGCGTAGAGGAAAGGTAATGGTATGGGTAAAGTTAACTGAACTTACTTGAACTTTAAGATCCACCATGGAAGAGATTGTAATTAAATTGTATTGTTATAGATGAGGTATAATCCATCTAGATTCCAATAATTACGATGATATTAATCCATAATTTTATGGTGTCTTTTAAAATGTGAAATGAATCCAGATATTCAATCGTAATTATATAACTTTATAAAGTTTTATTAGTGAAGCAATAAATTATGACTGCGATAATAAAGAAATGGAATAGAGTGATTTTGCGAATATTTTCATTTCCACTGATGAACCGGTTAATTTATCGAGATATTAGATTCTAAATTACGAAATGAAACTCTTTGTATCTTTCTATGATTCGTTAAACTAATATCTATCAGCACTGTATCACTCAACGTAGTAACTACCACGGATCAGATACATTTATCAACAGCTTGACACGCGCTCTAAACGCTTCTCAGGCATCGTTCGAATTGATAAAATCGCCGTTGAGTGAGACGCGAGGACGTGTGAATTTTTCACAGGGAACAAACAGCGACAAAGTGGCCGGACGTGTTTTTGCTCGGTACAAAAAGTTCAGTCTGAGAAAAAGGATCACCTATGACACGAGGACGATCTTTGCTACACGGTCGGTTTACCGAGGGGTATAAACCGAGTTCGAAACGCGAGATAACGACGACGAGGAAATTACAGTCGACAGACGGACATTCTGTTCGTCTCGCGACGCGTTAACACGAATTCGTCCGCTCGGAGTGGCAGAACGCGCAGGCGCCGTTCTTTTACGGAAATCTTCGTCGTTAATCGGTGTGCGGAAGATATCGCGGAAAGTTTCTTGCGGCGTTTCGCGTTGCGCAGGTGGCGCTGCAAGCGGCGTCTGCATGTTTCCGCCGCGGCGTTTACCGCGATTTTTCCACCAATCAACGACGTGATGTGGCGCGCGGGGAATTTTTCGCTGGAAATGCGCGGGAGGCGACCAACAGTCGCGCGAAATAGGTTAATACGCGGTTTCGAGCAAAGAGACCGTGATTATCGCATACCTGTCGCACTAATCGACGCGAACCAGACGCTTTCCTCGCATCGTTATGTTGTTACGCGGTAATAATAATGTGAAAGCAAACAGTGGAGGTCTTCGTTGAGCCGGTTGCATATCAAATCCGAGGGCAACGAATTACGTCGTGCTTAATGATCGTGTTGTTTGGGGTACTAAGGGGACCGCGTAATTATTAAATCGTTAAGCCGAACCGTACACGAGCATCCTATAATACCATCAGGTTTCCACTTGTTCTTAAATTATCGTTAACATGTAACGTAATTTCTACCCTCCGTCATCGGTCTCACCGACAATTTTCCACTCTGCTCGACGAATAAAATGTTACCGGGCCCTGCGTACGTGCGTTTGATGCGCAATGAGACAGCGCAGGAAGACATAATTAGTTCTTTCACGTGTGCAAACATGGTCGCCCCGGAATGGGAGCGTTTTTACATGAAAACTAACCTACCTGTAATCTATAAATCTGGTAACGAAGTGGCATTTAATGGAGGAAAGAGAACAAACAAGCTAATCTGTAGAGATTTGTAGCCAAGTGTAAAGTGGCTTCTTGTAACATTTTTATTGATCGCGCTTTTAAATTAAGCTTCAAGCGAGGGTCTCGAAACCGCTTCATCCTCGGCGTCCTTTCTCGCGCCAAGTCGGCCTGTTTATTTTCATTAACGCGACCATTTCGCGAGTTGCGATTTCGCCCTGCTGCTTTCGCAGTACTCTTATTTTTTCGGAAAAATTTTTTGTCTCTTTTTATACTTCAAAAATATTTTTTCTTTATATTTTGAATATTAGTTACTTAATGCGACGCAGCAGAAGAAAAAAGTCGAATGTTTATATCAAATTCGAATTTTGTTTCGCAGTAATGCGCGAAAGAGATATTCTGTCCCGGGAAGGCCAAGAACAAACAATGTACAAATTCGTTTGAATTATGCTAACGCGTTTGCGGGTTTAAAGAATTGTTTACGCACGCACGATAAACATCGCATAAATTATACATGCGAGATTCACGCGTTATATCTTAATGGGTGATCGAGCGAGGTACGCGTCGACATAAATTCGTCGAAATAAAATTCCTATTCGAGATGCTCCCGTGCTAAAAACAGGGCTGACTACTTTTTTCCAAGGTTTTATCGTCGAAATAACCGCAATAATAACTTTGAGTTATAATCTAGTTGCAACGATTCATTCGCTTTATAGCCTTTCGATTAGCTAATTGTTCCGTCTTTATTGCAGAATTTCTCATACATAACCTCCAAGCAATTTCGAAAGACAAAAAGGTGCAATACCAATTAAAAACTCCATTATTTTGTTATAGTAAGTAATAAATGCTGCAAACTGCAAAGATACTTTTACATAATAATTTGAACACAAACCTGAAATAATTTCTAACCTCAAATATTCTACATACCCTAACAATTTGGAACTACAATCTTACAATTTCGAGTCTACTATATTTTTTCGATAATTGACAGTTGAAACCAAGTCATTTTGCAAAATTTATTTTAATTTTTTAAGTTCGCGATTTTAAGTTTGTGACGATTAGCCACATTTATTTTTCATTTAATAATTTTAAGAGAAGTCCAGAATAACTGGTACAATTCGAATTTATATTTTTTAATTGTCTCTGGATAAATTAAGAAATTTTGTTCACGCTATCGATTCCGGTGACTTTTCCAAAAATTGGCCAAAATTGTACACAGACATCGAGTCGATTCGTGGAGAGGCGCGACATCCCCGAAGGAAGGGGGCGTCGTGGCATTCCATCGAGTGGTCGTGATTAATTTGAAAACGTAAATAACCTTCCTGTTCTACTTCGATCCATCACTCGGAAAACAATGAGTCTCGACGTGGTAGCGGCGCCAATGCCTGCGCTTTGTACTCGCGTACCTCCTATAAATCACACATGGATATTTACCCGACAAGCTGGTCGCCCCGCGATCGAGTGATGCCCACTAGAAGCCGTCTCGCGTTTCGTCTTTCAACTTTCCCTTTTAAACTAACATCTAAATTTAACTCTTTTTCGTTGCCCCATTCAATTACGGAATTTTAAAAAATTTTGTAACTACATCAATTATTATATCACACGCCATATTTGTATTCTTTTTCTCTTTTAAAATTACTAAATTCCAAGTCTACTTCATCCGCATGCATATGAAGTATAATTTTTAATTCCGTTATATATGTAATTAAAAAAAAAAGAAAAAGAAAAAAATAGTTATTCGCAGTGCTTGGTAAGTTGTGATTTTTATGTCATAAAAATTGAGTATCATCCAGTTTCTATTCGAAATTCCATGCACGTATCTTCCAGAATTTTTACAAATTCAGCCGCACGATGACGTTAACGGCCGAGGCGCAGGCCGCGCGAGAAAGCGCAAAGAGAATAAATTTCACTTTGCATCACTTTCGAGTAGGTGTGAATCACGGTTTGTCGGACGCGGTGGTTGTTTTTCGGGTCGCGGGCGTATATACGTGTCGGCGGATTCGGAGGGGTATTTTGTCGTTCCGTGTCTCGCGTCCATAAATTATGCACGAACTGCCGGATATTGTATTACTCGAACGTAATATAAATTGGTTGCGCGTAAATTAATTTGAAAATTCCGCCGGAGGCCGAGAGGTGGCAATCTCTACGCCACCCCCGACCACCATCTTCAACATCGATGACAGCGCCGTCGACGACGGAGCGGGCGAGAGTCGAAGAGCGCGACGTAAACGGGGAAAAAAGCATGGTTGAGAGACAAGCTCCTACGAGGGGAATTCGAGTAAAAAGAGAAGGAGAAGGACGGTCGCGTAAGGATAAGTTGATCAAGCCGCGCTGAAAGAGGGATTATAAAATACGGAACCCCGATTGTATTCTGACACAGAGTGGCTTCATTATCATTGCCCGGAGCACTGCGTCCCTGTGACTGGTGCGCCCTCTTCTTACGTTTCATCGATATTAATTAAACTTCTGCATTCATATTCCCCGTACATCTTTATTATGCCTGCAGAAATGACGTGGAACATCTGATACTCGTGAATGCAAATCAGTCCCGGTCTGGGAGATACGTTTCTGAAGGGGAAATTTATACCTTCGCGATGAATTAAAATTAGCAGCTATTGAAATGAAAACGCGATTACATTAAACCGATATCACCGATTACAGTATGCAATATCTATTAATACCACTGGGATACAATCCAACACGGATGCGCAAAAAGTAGTCTGTGTAGTGCGAGTTTTTGTGTCGCTACGCGTGGCTCGGGAGGTGCTCCGTGAGATGGCACTGGGGTAAAAGGAGGTAATCTGATCGTACTGCCTAATTCCCCTACCCTCTCGGCTGCGGAGACATGTTGGCCTTGACGAATGTTTACATTTTAGTTGGCAAGGAAAATACGTGTGTCCTATTATTTTCGATTGTGTTAGTAACGATATAACTGTGAAGAATAAACAAACTGTCCCGCGTTTCTTTTACGAGACACTTTCTAACCTCTACATAAAATCTTCGAATAAAAATTTTGTTTCGATACGTTTTAAACGTAGGATAGACTTTGAAAAATGTTATCGATTTTTTCCATGGAACAGTTTGCACAACGATCGGGAAGGTAACGCTGTTTTCGTGTGGAATAACTCGGACACTCTGGCTCTCGGCTGCCTGTCAATTAACTATCATTAACATCGGCGAATTAGTCGGAGGCGAGCGTCGATACGTATTCGTAGGAGTAAATCCCGTTCGAACGAGTTCGTTAGTTATTCCCTCTCTCTCCCTCTGTCTTTCCCTCTCGTACCAAGAGTATACGCATTTTCACACGCGTTTACCCACGCGCTCTAACATTTATTCGAATGCATTTCCGGCGCCTCTCACTTTGCGGACCGTTTTCTCGCGTCGTCACCGCCATTGACGTTGATGTCCACGTCGTCTGCGTTCGCGACCCACGTGCTCCTTTTTGGAACGGTCCACGACAGCTCGAATCCTCGCGTGTGTGCCTGTGTCCATTGTCGACGTGTTCAGCGTTCGCGACGCTAGATTCAGTGGCGCTGCGATCGCTCGGGAAATCTAACCATCAGGAGATGCGAATAATTTTTAATAATATTTTAAATTTAGAAATTCTTGGAAATTTCTGCTGTTTTATATTAGAAGGAAACATGCGAAGAAGTAGTGGAAATTTTCGAAACCACAAAGTTCCTAGAAATTCCCAGATCTTGGTTATTTTAAACATCTTTAACATACGTGTCTGACGCGGCGGGAATCTTGGGAATTTTGAATGTCTTTATTTCGAAATACTTGGCAAATACTTGGAAGCTTTGAAAAATTGTGACACTCGCAGAAAATCTAACGAGGCAATTTTTTCTAAATTTTTAATTTTATAAATTGCCTTTATTTCGACAATGATCGAAGATTAAAGAAATAAAAAGTAGCCGTGACCGCTTGAATTTTCAATGTTTGCGTTTACAGCCATGTTTTTAAATGGAACAATTGGATATAACGAAATTCGTGGATCGATCGATCGATTCGCTCGAATGTTGCTATCATATTCGCGAATTACAGTTCAGCATTGGCCAAACGTTTGTTTGGCAATTGCTCAACGATGTGGAGAATCAATTGGATTTTCCCGCGGGCAGAACCGATAATGTATCGATAATTGCACGAAAGAGCTGAGAAATAGAAATGGACTCTCGAAATTGTTCGCGATCGCAAGAGCCAAGTGCATCGTTTGCGCTTTGCTATCGTACCTACATGATTTATTACCACGTGATGTGCCACGGGTAACCCCTTTCAAACTAAGAATTCTCAAAACTGAAGTATTATCTGGTGCTGTCACCAAATAATCAATAATTTCTTATAATATTCATAACAAATAATATTTAAAAAATAATATTATTTATTAAAGAATAAATAATATTTATAAGAAATTATAGTTAGTAGTTATTTTCAAGCATATAAATACATTGAGCATCGTTATATTAACTATTATTCGAACACCTTCTCTAGGATTCTATAACCGTGTAAAAATTTTTGTTTCTTTCGATGTCGCAGCGTTACATTAAATTTAAAAATCGGAATTACACCGCAGCGTCACCACGCGAGATACGCCGGAACTACCAAGTCATAAAACTAACCTAAATGTAGCACACTTATAACGAGAATAAGTGACGTTCTTCTAATATCTCGATAAAAACAATTTCTAAATTAGAATCCATCACTATTATTATTTTTGTAATTTTACTGTCGACGATCTCACGCGTGAAAAAAGAAATTCTCAAATACGAGCTCAGAGGGATCGGTAAAGAATACGAGAAAAACGCGATGGAAAAATAAAATCGACGAAACACGTGGAAAAAAGAGGATCGTCCTTCGTCAGATAGAAGTCCCATTGTACGAGCCCATGCGAGACAATTTCTCATCGAGTCCGAGCAACGTCGTGTCGTTAATCTCCACCGATGCGGCCGTCTTGTGTGGCGTATTACACGCGCGACAACTCTATTCGGCCGACAGGAGGCGCTTGGAAACCGCGCCTCGCTTATAAATATTCCACGACCACGTCCGATGCCAACGAGACGTCTCCTCACGCGTACTTACACGCTCGCGTTTTACACGCTTCTGTCTAGCAGACGGACGATGTGTTCGAAGGAAAGTTTCGATAGGAATAAAACAATGCCGTGTATTGATCGAATTCCGACGGAACGGGGGATTCATAACCTCGTTGATCGATCTGGGTTCCGGGATATCTCGTTATCGTCATGGGAAACATCGTCCCTCCCAGATTGAGGCGAGCACGTTTCGAGGGTCAATAACTGTGTTTTGCAGTTGTATAACAACGTTTCCGTTGTTATACTAATTTTTAGTGTATATAGAGATACGTGCATTAAAAACAGTGTATAGAGATCTAACCTAACAGAAACTATTATATTAAATGCATACATAATATTATATTATTATTATTGTTGCATTATTACACTATTATTATTATTATTATTATTGTTATCATGTATATTATTACTTCAATTTATACACTATGCATTATTTAGGTATACTATTTTTACTTAATGGAGATTTTCAATAAACAGGAATATTGATTAGGAATGTTTTCGGATTGAATTTTTTTTTCCAATTTAATTGGAAAAAAATCGTTGAATTTTGGGTTTGGTTTGGTGTACAATGGAACACGAGCTCGGAGGTTTCGTGTGTGTACGATTGACTCTTGTTCTAATTAACAACTCTCGCAGAAGGGTCGCAGTCACCACTCGCGGAACACCACTGTGGAATACCAAAAGGGTTCGGGGAAATCAAAGTCAGTTGATTAACCCTCTCTCACTCCGAAATCAGTAATTAGCCTCTTGAGGTATACCTGTCAACATGAACGAGCGTCTGATGCGTCTGCATGGCAATTAAACATTTATTTCTGCATGCTTTGGACCCTCGCGTTTAAGCCCATGAAGCAATTCCAAACTGCGGCCTGTGCCTTTTCCTGGTCGTTTTCATGCGACACTTACGTGTCTATTATGTGGTGTTCGTTCGTCTCATAAATGAAGTAAAACACACGACATTGTTGTTGATCATTGGCGTGTAAAAAGCTTCGAAGAAGTTTAGATTTCTGCGGAGAAATGAAGGGAAGTTGGAAATGTAGAAAAAGTGAAACGTATTTCACGTATACGCGAAGAAATAGAATAATATTCGCTTTAATTCGATGACTATTTGAAATTGGAGAAGATATTTAAATTAATAATACCAAATTTATGTTAGGAACCCTGTACCACACCAGATGTTGAATTATAATACGTAAGATCGAAAATTGTATTTATAGGTTAGGGACGTACAGGCAAATACTTTCGAGAAACGCGATAAACGTAGGTTATGTCGTGATCCCTCTGGCGGCGAATCGAGGAAGCTTTCCCCGCTATAAATATTAGCAACTTTACATTATCGAATTTTACATCATCTTCAACAACACCAATAACACTAAATAAAATACTGAACGTTTATAGAAACTATTGAAACTGTGTTATCTTCAATCTAGATATATGTATCTCAATTGTTTCCTGTCCAAAGCCGACTTCCATTCGACGACTCGTTATTTTATTCTGGATTAAATTCGTCTGCATACATTGAATTGGACACAGAATTTAACGAAAACTTGCAGCAATAATTGTCAGCTGAAAGGCACGTAAGTCAGAGTGTAAGATAAATCCGACTATTCAGCACGGAACTGTGAGAAAGGGTCACTATGGTTGTCGAGTCCAATCATAGGACTGGCATAGTCCAGCCAAATCCGATTACCATAACTACCGAGCGTTATTTGCTGGACCATGAAAATCTCGCGTAACAAGGTTCATACCTTAGGCCAAAGCTGCTGCAAAAGCGTCCCGCAAGCCTCCTTACGAGGGCCTCTGGTGGCGGAATTCGGTTTTAATTCCTCGGTTGCCGCGAGTTGCCGCGACGTGGCGCGAGATTACTTTTCTTGTTATTCCGTGAGACGTTTCGTAAAGCGGTAAACGAACCGCTACTGGCTAAATAATAGAAAAAGTTCACGGAAACATTTATATACCGACCGGCCCAGTTTTTTGGTTACAGCTCT
>NW_016908532.1:250279-282617 GCF_001483705.2 Eufriesea mexicana | reverse complement strand
ATCGACCGGTTCACGTGAATATCTTCATGGAAAACGATTACAAGAATCGTCGTAGATTTAAACGCCATTCCACGAACATCTTATCGTATGATATTCTAATCTGTTCACAAGTGTGGGCATCGGTAGAATTCAAATTAAAAAATGGCGGTGGTTTAATAATACTTAATAACACAAATTGGAATGAAGAAAATTTTACAATTCTTTTCAACAGTATTGGTGTCATTTCTTGCGTTAATCCCTATTGGTGTTTCCTTGATCGAAATATAATTTCAAAAAGCGCGGGAAGTTTAAAAATTTTATCGATATTTTCGTTTCTTGAATAATTCTCTAAATTTTTATTGATAATTCTGCCGAATAATTAATTCTTGAACAAATATAAAATATTATGGAGAATTTTAACGATCAATTATAATTTCTAAGCAGAAATTTCTGCAGTCGGAGTAAAAGTGCACAGTGTAAGCTGCATATGGGATGCAACGTGTGATCGTACAGGAAACATTTCGCGGGATAATGCGTTTATATATATTGCAGGTCGAAGAGTGACAGCATAAAGAGCGGAAGCTTGTCGACGTATTGGCTGTCGTGTACTTATTACAAGGTACGCTTCCGGTCTGGCTGTAACCATGCGCTATCCACTGATGCTGCAAGCGTTCATCGTTGTTGTGCATATCGTGCCCGAGGCTCGTCTCCATCGACCGAATATCAGGGGTAAGTTTGGAATTCATGCTATAGTCAATACACCACAGTGATATAATGGGAATTACGAGTGAATTAACCCTATTATTATTCACTTTATTCACCATCTAGTCATTTTCACCTATATTTTTTCGTATCATTTTACATATTACACGAATTTTGAAAATCTGCCAAACGATATCGAGCGATATAATTTTCCTTCGTCGCGAATGATTAGGGAAAATTAATTATTTTTTTCTTTATCGATTAATTTGATAATAATTATGCCTGTGTATAGGAATTTTGAAGATGTGTTAGATACATGTTTGTCTTAGCATATTTATCCTACTATCGATTCGATCACTGAACAATACACTAGTGCAGTATTCTACCTTCTCATAACCTAACTACGAGCCAGTATCCTGAATATTTTTACCCCTTATGTGCTATGATTTCGTGAATCTACCACAAATTTGGTGAATTAAGAATTTAGATTTAATTAAACTTCGGCAAACAATTTAACATGGCGTCAGTGATGACTATTGCGCCATCTGTTTGGTCACACTAAAACTACCACGACTCGAAAGACCGCTTTCTAACTTTTAATTAAAAATTCTACCTTCAGAGTTATCACTTTAGTCACGTGACTTCAGGACTTTTCTTTTTCCTTTTCTTCAATATACTTACATATAATCAACTTTTCAATATCTACACGTATTTCAATTTTTGGAAAGTTCTTTCATTTATTCATCCACCGATCATCAAATATTAAATTCTAATAAATTCCCAGAATACTACGTTTAGTATATCTTTTTCAAAATATAACGCGTCTCAATGACCGTATTAAATCGATAATCGAAGACTCGTCAAGTATGCGAAATGTTTATCGGTGTAATTTTAGAAAAAAAAAAACAAGCCTGTAAAAGCGTTTAAGATATTTCACGGGGCATCAATATGACGGTGATTAGCATTTCACGAGACTCGTGACTGCAGTCGCCCCGACGTCGCGCGCCATCTGCACAATCCCGGAGTAAACCGTGCGGTCCGCTTAATCTCTTTCCGTTTTCATCGGAAGATCGTAACTCGACACTATTTGTGCACTTAACAGAACCGCCTCCGGCGAAGGCGAGGCTTCTGCCCATCGACGACTGGGCGTGACAAGTCCTCGAACAAAAGTAACTCGAGAAAGCGGACGGGAAGCTATCGAATCGGTCGCGGTACCCCCACCACCGCATCTCCCGCCTGGCCCTATGCCTTTGTCATTTTTCACCTGCTCCCGACGCGACGCTGGACATCATTTTTATCGGCCGAGTTACAGTTCCGGGGAGGTAGATAGTCGATTCTTCCGGAGAAAATTGTGTCCCCGTGAGACTCGAGGGATCGAAAGGATCTGAAGGATCCTCTAGAGGTTCATTTTTTTCTTTCTTCTTATCAATTACGAAGAACTGCCAAGATGGTGGTTGACTCGAAAGTCTCTCGAATTTAGGAGTTTGATCGAGTTTTACGCGATTTTTAGTTTCCAGATTTTATTTAAAAGCTTCTCATACTATGTTGCGGTCGTATTTATATTTGCGACGATTTTTTTCAGAAAGTGCAGAAATTGAAAGGTTTGGTGCCATAAAGCTAACGATATCTCTCAAAACACTAAGTAAAAAATCGTGTAATAATTAACACCTAGTATTATTTAATTTCAACACCTCGCACACTATTAGGGCCTAGTAATTAAGGGCCTAATCCATGCTAAATCGTTATAATAAATCCTATTATACCGAATCATATAATTCGACCACGCACCCAGCCCCTAATTTTGTTAAACAGCGGAAGGATTATTGCATAAATATTCCCAACGAATATAATCTATAACAAGATTTCTTTTTAATTTTAACGCAGCGTCAATTTCGATTTTTAGAATTAAGGTTAGCCCCGTTTTCAAAATATCCTGGGTATGTCTGAAACGAGAACACGCATCCCAAAGCAATCGTACGTATACCATGCCAGGCATTCTATTCAAATCCAGGACTATCTACCGATCCTGAAAGCCCATAAATCAGTCACGTGACTAGACTGTCAAAAAATGGAAAACGCGAAACCGAGGTTAATCCGATCCATCACGCCTCGAGTTCCACCTCGGGCAAATTAACTTCCCATAAAATGGCGAAAAAACGTTAACGCCCCGTGCACCGTGTGATCATGGGTACCCGATTGTCATGCCGCCTGGGTAATAAGTTCGTCCACGCAATCACGCGGTTGTCTCCGAGCGAAGCGGCCGCCGAACCCCGGAACGAATCCATTGGCGGTGAGGGCGCCCTCGCGCGGCCGCCATTTTTCCTGCGCGGCGAGGCTGCGCGCGCCTTTTCAATGTAGATGACTCGGGGCCGCGCTTGTAAATATTTATTCGTTTCGGTGGGCGACGGATACAATGCGAGGTGGAGAATTAACGGCGCAGGACCGCGTGTCGAAATTGGCCTGTCATTAGGAAGCAATTATCCCGATCGAAGAAAATTACAGCGAACGTAACGCGTTTACGCGACGCGTCGAGCAACGCGGGGAATCCCGGTTAGCTGACACGCATAATCTGTCCACTCCTGATCGCCCCTTCAGTTATTACGGAATTATTAACCCTCCTGGCTCCTCTCTGCCTCTTCTCTGGGGATATCGTAATGACGAGGCATTAGTAGAGGTTTGCACCACGGTGCTTCGCCCTAATTTGAAACTTAACGCCGGGAATTCGAACTACGGCTTGGGAAACTTCGAATTGTTCCTGCAAGTTAGGCTCCGGTTTAAAATGGTGGGGGGTAACTTCATGGGTAATTACTCGCCTCTGTCGCGTGGAATTTTTTGTTGGTTATGGTCGCTATTAAAAGTGTTCGATACTTCTTCAGTGGCGCAGGATGGAGGTTATATTTCAACGATCTTGTCCGGAACGTAAGTAGAAGTAGTTCAACTCGAGCAGTTGGTTTATAGTCTTTCGGATCATCTTATTGCCCGACATGTGGTGTTAGTAAGGAAGTACTTTAGTCGTGGTGGCCTCTGTGCCGGTCGTCTGTGAACAGTTAATTCTTTGAGACGCGGGATTTTAGAGCAAAAAGGGGAGTCTAGCTGCTTGGAAAATTTAATTAAAATAAACGAGCACTTCGGTCGAGTTACTGAACGTGTTAATGGAGCTTTTTCCTCTGCGATTATTAATGCTAAAATCTATCAAATTAGTCGGGTTAATTAATCTTGAATTGTTTATTTTTGCTACTACCGACAAGATGCAACGATTTTTGCAGAATTTATACGGACGTTGATTTAAGTAGCAATATGCGTATTATATACAGGGTGTCTAGAAAGTATAGATAGATCTTACTAAATGTTACAAATCTTACTAAACATGTTTACACATCTACTTATTTTTGTTATTTTAGTTTAATTATTGTCGTCTGTTTATATTACATATATGTCAAAATTTGATATTTCTAGTATTAATCTTAGAATGACACTGCATCTTTGGACTCTCACACAGCACTCTAACTGATTTTCAATATGCTGAAAAATCTATAAAAATTCATTGAAATACTTTCAAGTATGTATTTTATTTATAAAATTTAAATTATCAAAGAATTTAACGACAACTTTTATTTCTTCTTATTTAGAGTGATTCTACGTGAAAAAACAAATTGAAAATAAAGAATAAAATTTTTTCATTTGAAACTTCCTTGTCGAGAAAACTGACTTTGAATGTCCACCGAGTACACTGGTATACTGATGGTGCATTCGCTTTAGCCAAAGTTAAGTGCACGCGCACTCTATGAATATTCAAAGTTGATTTTCTCGACAACAAAGCTTCGAATCAAAAAATTTTATTCTTCATTTTCGATTTGCTTTTTCACGTAGAATCAACCCTTTCCGGTTGTATCATCGTTGCTGGGATAATCCCCGCGTTATTATTACATTCGCGTTAGTTCGTTAATTAAGAAGTTACGTTGATACGGTTTAAATATTTTCCACTTCCACGAGAAACCGCGAAGAAAAAGTAGAACTAAATGGAGTTGCTGATCTTCCGGTCTGAAATAGTCGTCTCTCGATATTTTTTCCACACACCCAAGAAGAAAACTAATGTCCCTGGGATGGCGCCAAACGTCTACAAAGGCGACGAAAAAAGGAATGCCCGTGGCCGATTCGTAAGAGTAACAAGACCGACCGTCCATTCATGGTTCGAACCCGTTGAAAAATCGCTCGTTCGCTGAATATGCGCTGGAACACTGGCGTGGGTGCGCGCGCGTGTTTTTCATGTGTACGCACACGCGTAGCGATGGGATCGACGTAGCTCGAAACGAGACCAAAATGGTCACCTCATGGATCGAAAATTTCGCGACGAAATTCAACGATGGACGATTATTTTCTCACTTCATATTTTTTACGAATTTTCCAGAGTTTGAAACGCTTGACCAAAATTGTTAGAAATGTCCAAAATTGATAGAGAAATTCTAGGATTCAATGAAACATCCAAAACTGAAGAATAGATTATCAAAATTTAAAAAATACCCAAGATTCTTCAAATATATGAAATTGCAAGAAAAAGGTGTCCAAAATTAAATAAAGAAACGTTTAAAATTAAAAAATATTTAAAATTGGGAAAAAGGTGGTTGATATCAAAATGTAAAAAATATTCAAAACCAAAAAAGTCTAAAATTGTAAAAAATGCTTCGAGTTCTCAAAAGAAAAATGTTCCAAGCTAAAGAAGATGTTGAAAATTTCTAAAATATCCAAAATTTTAAAAATGCCAAAATTTGTTTATATATTTAGTGTTTATTTTAAACCGTAAGGGATCATCCCCACGATTGGTGGTTTGATTCCTGGTTACTGGGAGATTATCAGACTGTCACCACCCACTTGGAGACAAACGAACCGTTGGAAGTTTCAAACGTGTCCCTCAGATGGCGAATCTTCAATTTCCAAACTTCCTCGAGGTTCTTTCTCGGAAATAGGAAGATTTCAAGATTCGCTAGGACCCGAAACTTCTTAAGCCGATATAAAATCTTAAGTCCATGAATTACACAGCTCCGCGGTTCAAGGTTTGCGAAGGGAGATTCGAGATTTTCTACGACCAGCTCCGCGAATCGAAGTGGCACCTGAAACTTCCGAACTCGCTCGTGAAAATGCTCGAGCTGAAGTAATTACGCAATAACCAGAATTTTACTCGCTATAAAAAAATAATCTAATTTATCGGGTGTACCAAAGAAAGGGAACCCCCGAATAGTGTACATCATTGAGAGATTAATTTTAAAAATATTTCCTCAGCATCGATTATTTATCGATCAATCCACGTGTTTTAAAATATTCGCGTTCTTCGAAAAGCATCGACTGATAACCAGGTGATTAGTGCAAATAACCCTAATGGACACGTTTGCCAACTGTGAACAAAAATTAACAAAAAATGCAGCGTAAAAGGATTCAAATTTCGCGCCAATGTGGTTCCAAAGATATAAAATACAATCAATTTTTACAATTGGAAAGACATTCCCTTATAAAAATTCTAAAACAGCCTTTATATTCTAATAAATCACGTTAATTTCAAATTCCAAGTATATCACAAAAAAGCACAATAAAATATTATAAACAAATCTAAAATCAAGAATTATCAACGAGAAACTCTCAAAGACCCAACCCTAACCTAACAAATGAGTCACTTGCTTATCAAATCAATTAACTCCACAGGACAGAAAACAAAAATTCATTATCAATAATGCACATTATCGATATATCAAAATTTGTATATCAACATAAATAAATAGTTAAATAGCGACCAAATACACTACCACAAAAATTAAAAAAATCGTGAATTGGTGTTGTCGCTGCAACCCGTGAATTCGATTTAATGTTAGGTTAGGTTTACATAGTTTTCCAGTTTCAGGAGATACATTAAAAAGAAAGTGAAAAAGAGGTGGCATTTTGAAGAACAGGAAGCACGCGGAAGGCGAAGTGTAAAAGAACGAAACGTTGGAGGAAGTTGAGGCGAAATAGCCATCAGTAGCGGTTGGCGCACCTGTGCTGTTGCACGCACGATGTTCGATGAATGCAGGCGCGAGGGCGGCCGGGCGTGGGCCGCGCCGTCAATAGACGGTACACGCTCGCTTTTTGTCTCTCCTTGTCTTTTCGCCGGGGCCGAGGATCGGGCCGATGCGAAAGCGGCAGGAAATAAAAGGCAAGGCGCGCGTGGGACGTGCGCCGTGCAAATCCGAAAACGCTGAAACGCGACTGCCATGCCGGCCGCGTAGGCACCCGATGACGAAGCGTTATCTTTATTTTCATTCAGAACCGTCGCGCCACCTCGGAATCAGCGCCACCTTCCCATGCTTCTCCCATTCCCGAGCTGGACCGTTATGTAACGCGCGCCTCCGTGCCACTCGATCGACTTATTGGGCGACGAAAGTTTTTTCCCTGGCCATGGGTCGGTGAATCTTGTGAAATTCTGTGCCAAACTCTTCGTGGCCAATTACCGTTTCACTTAACGTAACACGCGTGCGAAAACTGACGACGTGCAATCATCGACAGTAATCTGGTTATTTTTGTTCAGATTGAGGTTAGGTTTACGAGATGTAGAAACGTTGGAACGAACGAGTCTCGAATGTTGGAAAAAATGCTCCGATTTGACAATGGAAAAATTATTACAACGAAGAATATTTGGTATAAATAATATATATCAAACTTAGCAAATACAATATTAAAAATTATTAGCTTCTATTTTTTATAGTTTCAGATACTTCGTCACAAGAGAGAATAGTTAATATTAGTCGAGGGATTATGTCATTGCGGAAGTTAATTTGTATTCTATTATACCTTCCGAAATTCTGCGCACGAAAATGTTGATTTTTGGCGGAAGAATGAAGATAGAAAGATGTTCCTGTGGAGAGGGACAACGGATAAAGATTCGTGGTAGGGGTTATATTCAAATCACGGCACGATAACACTGTCAGGATTCTAGTTCAGTATCCGTATGCAGAATAAACGTTATCCAGGGATTGTGAGAATATTAGAGCTAATATTAGCACTCTACGTTTGCTTATGACACATGTGAATGTTTGGTTATATCGTGATAACGCGGATAGTCATTGTGCCTGTGATCTTATTAAAGTCCTGTTAACAGTTGACCATTCGAAATGAGATACAACATAATAACATTATAATCAATCTCTGAATTCATTTCGTTCGTCAAAATAAGAAATTTTCAGACTGAAACAAGAAATTGAGAATTTATAATTCACATTATAACACCATCATCGACTATATTTCTACATTTTCCACTAAAAGTAGTTACCAGGTTGCACGAGACCATAAAATTCGGTACGAATAGTTAGTACACGTAGAACGAGTAAATAACCTATAAAAGCAAAATAATGTTATAAGAAAATCCAACGGCACAAGCACACGTTTTTATACTTCCACGTTTCGAGAACTTATTTATTTCGAAAAGTAATTTCAAGAAGAAGGTATACAATTAAATTATACTCTTGCATTTTGAAGTTTTTAACATAGAAGTATTAACGTAAAGCTGCTTCGAAATGGCATCCATCTTAATCCATTACACCAAGAGACCTCTACTGGAACTCTTTCTCCAACGAAACACTTACCACGTCCCGAAACATCTCGTAGTACTCGTTAGTTCGTCCAGATAGCGTTCGGCTGCGATCGCTTTAAAGCCGCTATAAGGTCGTCATCAGTACGTTTCGGCTGGCACGAAGGAAGCGCGAACGATTGCCCCCACCTGCGGGGGCAGACGGGACGAAGACAGTGCGAAGCGTGGGCCGGCTCTGGCTCGATCGGCAATAACGAATAAAACCCACGCCGTCGTGTCTCGAGAGTGGTGCAGAAGTGATCCTTTTCGAGCGATACCATGGTTCCACCCACGAACGTACGTACGCTTTTGCGTATCTTACCGCGAAGCGCCATCCCTTCTATTTTTAGGTTAGGGTGGCTTTCTGCCTTTAACAGCGAAAATTTCTCGACGCGCACACATCTTTCGTTGTTTCGATAATTTCAAACGTTATTCGAGAAAATTTACACCGATAATTAAGCGTCGAATTAATACCAATATATATTTACCGAAACATTTCTGTTATTTTATGGAAATGGAAAATATAGGTGTCATAAATCATAAATACTGTTTTACCTTTGGCGGAATATACCTTTCACATATGGCTCTGTTATTCCCTTTGTACATAAGATTTTAAAACGTCACATTTTCGCGTTATATTTCACACTTATCAATTTCCGCGTATTTCACCCACGTGCCAGTGGCACGGATAGTTCCAAGCACGCCTTCGACGCGCAACAAAGTGAAACAATCGTATTTTACGAAAAGATCAACAACATTTCTGCGAGTCCACTCTCCAGACCTTTGCCACTTTCAGCCGGTATAAATCTGCCGTGTCAGTTTATCGCGTATTGTCGCGTATTCCCTGCGCAATCTGCAACTACGTTCGTCAAATGCAGAACGCGAAAGAAAGTCGACTACCACGTTACCATGTACCAATCGTATTTGCTTTCATGTATCGATCGAGACGTTTTGATCTTCGATGAGAATATTAATGTCGCCCTCTTTGTCCGGGCAGGGGACTAGTTTATCGACTGTTCGACGCTAGATATCGTAACCAGATGACCCAGGGGAAATCGCGAAATCCGTTATTGCACTGTCTCCAAGAGAAGACACACCGTGGCAGCTAGTTTACATGTTCGATAAGTGACTGCAGCGGAACGCGAGGAAATTTCTACAGAACTGGGAACCTTATGTTCCTTCGGGACGTCCAACTTTCCTACACACGCGACTCCATGCGAAATTAATGCGAACCACACTCGCTGTGCTATCTTTCGTTCCACGCTGCGTCGAGTGTCAAATTAATAGAAGCGTTCGTGATTTGGCGGCGCGCTTGCGCGACGGCGTAAAACGTCGTGCGTTCCTAACCTATATCGCGTCACGACTACGACAAGAGAAGTTGGATTTACTTTCGATTACCAATTACACGAACTTTTAATGCGAGTACGTACAATTTTTAACGAATATAATTATTCCATTTTAATGTAAGTGCAAAGCGTATTTTAAACGGTAGAATTATTATACTTAGTGACTTAATTATTATACAAAGTGGCAGGTTTGAGACCTTTTGATTTTTACGTTTACTGAAAATGTATTCATAGGTATTCCTAATGAAATATATTTTATATTTAATTTATTATTAGACTTTAATTATTTTACGTACTATATTTGGATAGAATATTTAAGTCAGCATGTTATTTAACCTCAATTCTAAAGTTGAACGTTGATTTTTTTGGACTACTCATTAGACTACTTAGCGTTTTACTTTCGATTAAACGATTGATCGATATTAACCAGAAGCTGTGCGATCTCCCTTCAGTATCTTAGCTATAACTGAAAGATAGCGAAGACGATATTCTTCGACATCATTTGTTGTGCTACAAAAACGTTTTCACATTTTAGGAACGTCCATTTACCTTCTCGTTTCTACCCTGTTAATCAACGCCGACATGGTACAGCAATAAAAGTCAACGTGTTGTTAACGCGAAATTTGTGGTATTTAAAAGCGAACGGAAAGCAGGAATCCCCTTATCACGATAGTACTCGCAACAAACAGGATTTAGATAAAATATGGCAAATACGTAGCGGACGTCTGGACTTCGTGCAGTTCCGAGAGGGCGTTAGCGTAGCTCGTGAAGAATATCTCAAGAGTTCTTGTTCCATGAAAATGGTTAGCGAGATAAGATGCGCGCGCTCGTGTACCGGTACTGTGTAGCACGTAAGTGCGCCCGCGTAAATAGCCGGTTGTATGTAGAATTTATTGGCCCGGCGAAAGATAGATGCATTTTGTAGCAAAGACAACGCGCCACTTGCGCGCCACCCTCGCGATAACAATTCGTCAACCGGTCATCATAATTTACCACCGTCCGTTGATAAGGAAGATTCACGATAACGCCGGAAGAAATGGTACTTAGGCAGCAAGGAAACGTTGTTTTGCTTTTAGGACCGAGATATTGTCGCAGATAAAATATTTCTGCAATGCTCGTATATTTGAGAACTTGAGTGCTGAATATAGATATTATATTCACGCGCATAATACGTTGCTCGGTAATCCCATGTGGTCTAGGGAATTCTAGGGAATTGTTAAAGACGTAGTTACCTGGTAAATTCGGTCTCCTCGTTTTTCTCGCTATTTTCTAACATTTTATGAGAACGTCTAAAGTTACTTTTGTTTTTCTCTTTTGCAATTGTGTCTGGGTTTATAAAAATATTAATTGATGGAATAATTAACTAACTAAACGATGTTGATGGAGGTGGAAACGAGAGGAATTTGCGTACACGTCCAGCGTTAAATAAATTCCTATTCAATACTTACAGAATTATTTGCTGGATACGAGATACAAAATTTTCTCTCGCATTCCGTCTACGTATTAACTCAGAATTCGATACTCGAAGTAATCATTTATTCGACACACTTGGCTCGCGCGAATACATGAGCGTATTTTTCCACAGACTTTTTCCCAATTAAATTCCGAAATGCACGAGTGGTTCTCGCGCTGGGTATAAATCGAGGTTCAGCGGGAACGGAAAGATCGCAGTTTCCGCGCATTGCCATAAATCCATCGAGCCGAAAGTAGCCGATTTTTCACGCGTCACAGCCATTCGGCTCGCCGTGATCCTATCTGCGAAAATGCCTAAGATAATTAATGAAAAACGAACGAGCCAAGACAGTTGGAGATTGTGTGCTCGGTTGACAGGCCACCTACGTATAATCGACTGAAACCTGCCCAGAGAAAAATCATTCCGGAATCGTTTGCCTGGACGTTAGAGCGAAAATCATATTCGATTGATTAACGCGCCGCGGCAGCCGGCGTGTTATTTAAATCGTGGTTCTCAAAGAATTCTCTTTATCTCTACCCCGGGTGCTGGTATTCAGAAATTCATAGCCGGGATTTTAATATTCAACCGTTTCAAGTGTTTCGATAGCGCTGACCCGTTAAAGGCGCGGCCTGAAAATAATTACCGCGAAACTCTCGAGACTGGAGGGCGCTCTAGCTCGGCGAACAACGTGTCCGGAGCACGGCTGTCTAAGCCTTTGAACCTTCTTAATATTCTTCACACCGTCTTCGAGGAATCCTGGTGTTCCCATCAGGCTTTGAAATTTCCCTGCAAGGATTCACAAATTCAAAGAAAGCTCGTTCGGCCGGGTATATATCAAAGGGTGCATCTAGGTTAGGTTTCCGTCGATCGTCGCGGCGGCCGCCATTGCTGTAGACGGCGCGCGCAGATGTAACCTTGAACAGAGCTTCGCGTCGCGTCGAGGCAGACGTGGACAATAATTAAGTTGTATCGGCATGATTAATCGCCGTCTGCGGTCGACCTAGCCCTGTCCAAGCGATGAGTACCCGGAAAATTGCACGGCAGGCTGCGCGCGCAGCTCGATGCCGGCTGAAGTTAATCCTTTTACTACTGAACGTTTTCGTCCGTCGCTCGATCTAGTGGAAATCCGATTAACGATTTGTTGGGGTGATGCTAGTGTTGGGGCAAAGGCGCGACGATCACCTGGACTTTGATCGTTATAAAAATTCCCTAACCATACTCGGCGATTTTTACGGTCATTGTATAACAGATCATTTCAATAGACGCGAATATGGGAACGCGGGAGATGCAATGGTTGACTGGATGGCTGAGACGCTAAGCTTCGCGTTTAATTGCGGAGGAACCTTGAGGCGCGATTCGTTTAATCGAAATCGCTTAGTTCACCGTAAAAGCTGAGCCATCTGTTGCGCGGAGAAACCAGCGCGGTTTCCTTTGGGCGAATGCAAAATACTGCGCCTCAAAGAAATCTTTTATCATCCCGAGTGACCTTCGCACGCCCGCGCTAGTATACCTACACGTGCGTCTTGCGTTTACCAATTAATTAATCGAATAGGGAACAATGGAACGAGAGAAGATTTGTAGGTTATATTTCAGAAATTAATTCTCTTACCATTTAGGTCCTGATGCCACGTGCTGTAGGGGCAACTGGAACGTTTATCACGTCGAGACACGTTCTTCGTCCGAACATGGTAGAGAATAACACGTAACTGAGGCGGAAAGACATCGACGGAAATGAACCATGTGACTGAGCCGTGTTTTGTTTACGTTGGACCGTAGCTCTACGAACTATGGCTCTCGCCTGGTACGCCTTTGTTTGGCTCGCTTTCCTTATCGCGAGTCTCGCAGGATATTGTAGGCCAGGAATATTATAGGTTAACCTATAATGTGTAATATATGTAACATACATATTTAAAAAAATAGTTCAAAATTTCGTGTTCCATAAAATATCACAGTATCATAGAAATACAGAAGTGCTGTTTTCTAACCTGATTACATGCTAAACATTCAGCGTTCACTTAACGTGTCAAGAGACTGTAGCAAGTTCTTTAATTATTTCCACGTGTCTGCCACCTCTGTCGAACCGAAACCGTTTTCCTACTGAGTGAATCGAACGCCGCAATAGCTCTCGTGCAAATGGTACGCCTGGCTCCCTTTGTTTCGTGACTCGCGCGTGCGCAGACGCAGTCCGCTAGACTAAGGAACCCAGACCACGCGGAATTAGTACAACCACACTGTACCCGACGAGAATCGTCGCTTGAACGCTTCTACGGGCAACACGTGTATCCCAATAGATATCCGCCATCGCGATACACGTATCGCTGTGTAAACGGACTGTTAGGAACGAAATCGCGAACTAATTGTTCCTCATGGAAGCGAGTTTATAAGCCCGGTTTGAAGAACTTCTTAATCCAGTTTCTCTAGCCTTGGGTTACTTTGCAGAGCTAGAATATTCCCCACGAACTTCTCTGCTTTGCTTAAGCGTCACGATTGTGTACTAGAGCTTGGAAAATTCCAAAGAGAATCGAATCGTCCGTTGGAAGAGCGAATTTACTATGAACGGAAAGAAGGTAAATCAGAAAGGCTCTGGTTCAAAGTTCTGCAATCGATGACCTTTGGAATCCACGTGGAGCATCGTTTCCTGTAAATTACGTTCCCCGTGGAAGTATAAACGTGGCCTGAATAAGAGGCAACGAATAGTTGCTTGCTATTCCGTAAATGATCGCCCAGTGTACGAAATAGGCAAGAGCCTAGGGAATTTATGAAAATCAGGGAGCGTGGCCTGGGGAATAATTCAACGGCTCCCCGGGAAAAGTCACTGGAATGAAAAATCGCCAGTGGAAGGGAAAAATGGTTAATGATACCAGAGATAGACGGGTGTCCAGGTTTATCTGTCTATCCAATAAGCTTCAGCACGTTAACCCAAATCGACTGATGGAAATTCGGTTTGCCTCCTTCTGGCTGTGCAATTTCAGATATCGAGGCACGTGTATCACGGGTTATTTCAATGTAAATGACGTATAAAATTACGAGCTTTGACGGCTTCTAACTTCGACATACGCGATGAAATAACTGTAGCGTGAATATTCTAAAATGAATATAGCCCCTGCCTCTCACAAATACAAATAGATCGAATGGAAGAACGGAAACGGGCAGTAGCAATACACATGCCCGTGACTGTCACAATGTAAACTTCGTTCGAAATCGCAAACCTCTGGACTAGTCCAATTTCAATACGTGGCCAAAGTAATCAGACCGTCATGCTCTGAATTCGATGTACAGGTTGATTCGGAAATGTGCCGCGAAATTTACGGATTTCAGCCTGACAAAGAAGCGTTCGACCATCTGTCGACGTTCGAATGAAAACATTACGTCCTTAATTGCCTCGAGCCGTGCTTCTCAATCTCCTCTGCGCTGGGGGAATCTGTAGATGGCGTACTTTGGAAACGTGTAGATGGCGCACCTAGCAACTGTATAGATGGCGTACCTCTTATATAGATCAATGGAACTATATTTATAACAAAATCGGTAAATTCTCTAATTATCTATATAAAATATATAATTAAAGTTTCACTACTTTCTTCGTTATTAATTTCATAAAATGTTACATACATTTTGTATTTGTAATTTATATGGTGTAACCCAAAAATTTTGGCCCATTTGAACTGTTCTCAAGTTAAAAACACCTGTCTAAGTTATGTAGTAAATCTAAAACGGGTTATAGTAATAGTTTCTTACGTACAATGTAATATTTTGGAAATGTTGTTGAAGTTGCTGATACACTTGTAGAGATCTCGAACGTGAAGATCTTTTCCGTTACTCGTGCTTAGTATGCTAAGACGTATTTATGGAATGTACAAGACCAAGGGTCTGGTTTTATACTCTTCTTGGATTTGCTCGATTTAGAAACGCCAAAAATAGAAAGTGACCCAAAAGTCTCGGTGAGGTAAGGTCAGGCAGGGTCGCCAAGGCTGTCGAGGAGGTTCCTTAACATTCAGTCTACGTCGACTTAGAACCGAGTTATTCCTACGTCAACTGCATTCCATGATGAGGGAGTAAAATTTCTGACTTCGGGTTTAAATCGCTACGTTTAAGTTCGAAGCTGTTG
This sequence comes from Eufriesea mexicana, assembly GCF_001483705.2. Lineage (NCBI taxonomy): Eukaryota > Metazoa > Arthropoda > Insecta > Hymenoptera > Apidae > Eufriesea > Eufriesea mexicana. The sequence continues at coordinate 267,441 of NW_016908532.1, read as the reverse complement.
GGATGTGTCCAACGTAGTTTTTCTTCGTGACACTCGTTTAATCGCTATTCTTCGCTATTTTTCATCCCAGGTTATGCAATTTACCGCGAATAGTAAGGTAGACTTACATTTCCCTAATATCAGAAAAGGGTTCGTAGATATCATCGTAGGTTTTTAATTAAAAATTGTAAATTTTGTATTAATTCATTAAACATACATCAGTATACTTAGTATCTTTTTTCTTCCATTGACAACACTTTACCGCTCAAATGGCGTAAAATTCAAATCTTGCGTAAATTTTAGGACACCTATGTATACCAAATTGGGTTTGATCCGTGATCAAATTAAATAAATAATTCGAGTACTGCTTCTGCAAACGTCCCATAAACAGAGACGTAAAAGGGTATGCACCTAATCAACCGTCAGGCCGTTACTCCTGAAGCGCCCTCTAGTCAGCGGGGCAATCGAACCCCGTGTAAGTCGATCGCATGTTGGCGGTTAGGTTTGATCGAAAAACGGCGCTGCGGCTAAGCCGCACGCCTCTGGACAATAATTACATCGTGCAAAATTGCGGACATGCCCGGCGTGTCCCAGGCCAGGCCAGTCGAGCAATCGCGGCTAACGAGATAACTATAAAAGTTCAATTAGCGTCGCAGAACGATTACTGTCGGGGGGAGCCGTTTATTAAAAAGGGGCCCCGAGTGGTATCGAGGCTGCAGCCCGTTTCCGCGGCTATCGTGGCAGCCTTAATGAATTCGATAAGTAGGCATATGCTAATGGGCGAGGACTTTTGCACGGGCCCAAACCGACGGGTCCATGCCGGAGCACGGTCCGAGTGAGTCATCCGCGAGGATGGAACTGGTTTTGTACCGTAATACCGGCCGTCCACGATAATGTATCGTCCCAACGCCTAATAACTTTGACTCCTGGAACTCGCAGCACCCGTGGAACCGGAATCTAACGTTGCGTGAATCCTCGTGGCCCCCACGTCGAGGTCTGAATTTATTTTTCGTGCCCCGAGCCTCTCCGCTGTTACGTCTTCCGCGTTCCCTGCTTTCGCGGAAATCTAATTCGGAGAATTAGATACACAAATGGAAGATAACGAAAAATTAAGCAAGGTAGCCAATAATCAAGTTCTCTCCGGTTCTTATCCGGGAAGACAGGGTACGGGTAGATAATGGCTGCCTGTTCGACTAATTTCGTATATGAACCCTTTGAATTACGTATGCGGGGTGTCGCAAAATTCACGCAGGAAGTAATATTGATAGAACAGTGTTTAATTGAAAGTTGTAAATATTACTGAACAATGAAGACGCGTTGTTGTCAACTGTCACTGTCTTTTTCTTCGTTGACACTTTACTACAAGAATGGCGCGAAATCCAAATCTTACACGAATTTGGGGATATCGTATATTTTCGCGAAATGGTGTGAGTGATTTCTTTATACGAAGACGGTTCCAAAAAGTTTCAAGTAGAGTGCTCGAGCGAAAGCACGGCAGACCGATTTTTAACGCGAAGCCTTATCTTCCCCTTATGAGTTCCCTTCGCTCGAACCGGAGCTATCCACACGGCTGCTAAGAGAAACTAAAGAGAAAGAAGTGGGAACTTCGTGTGTGAAAAACGGGAACCTTGGGAAACGGCGTTCTCCCTCTGTAAGACGCGAAACGGTTCCCTTTACCCGTTACTATGACAGCGGCGGGCCTGTTTGCCGCGAAGACCGTCTAAGGCGGCGGCGCTGCGGTCGCCGCGGCGGCCGCGACTCGTCGTCGCGCAGGATAGGTTAATTAATAACCGAACGCGCATAAACAGCGTGTAATTACGCGTGGCAGTGCGGCGACGCATCATCTATTTTGTGTAATTAAACAAGTCGCGAACGTGGCTGTGCCTATGTGGAAAGGATCGGTGACCATATGTACGAAGGATCGCGTACAGAGTATCGTCGCAGTAGGTAGAGACTGTATGGGAGGTCCGACTATTCATCCGAGTCCCCACCTGCAGTTAACCCCGACTCGCTGGAGGCGCACGCTGATTGGTCCGCCCGCCATTTTTCCGACTTTAATGATAATAGGATAATGATGATTATACCGTTCACCGAACGCACTAGATGCTACCTCTCTCCTCGCTCCCTGTGTCTCTCCTTCTCTTCCTCGTCGTCCAGCTATTTATCCGCATCGCAGAAACCTGTATCGAGTCGTGGAAAGCGGCGAGCCGCCGCTTCATCGATCCTACGTCGTCCGATCGATCCGTGTTTTTTCCCATCGTGCTACCACCACAATGTATCCCACAGTCAGAGGAATATCAAGAGAGTCAGCTCACCCGACTATCGCGATAGAAATCAAACCGAAGTGAGTCCGTTTTTACGTCCAGAATCGATATCTTGATTAACCGTGAAGTCGTTCAAGGTTGCCGCGATACTAGCGCCGCCAGGCACACGAATTTCACGCGGTAAGGACGTTTCCGCTGGGGGCCGGTTCAGAGCACGTTGCGAGATCGATGGGACTGCTTGTCGATAATGACGACAATTATAACCGGTACTCGTTAGTTATCTCACGCTCATCCCTCTGGACTGTGCGTTACGAAACGATCCAGGCACGAGACCAATGATTCCTTGCTTATCGGGATTTTGGGTCGCTCGTGAAATTCCACGGTGAATATTGTAATGTTGTCTTTTGGTTAACCGTCTTTCTTCTTCCGAGTAACGTGTGCCGAATATTTAAGAACTACGGTATTATAATATGTACAAATGGCGCTGAAAAATCGTTTCAAACTATGTTGGAGGTTTTTATTTTCTTCTTTTAAAAATTGTGGATGTAGAATTTTCCTTTTCTGGAAATTGTGGATGTAAAATTTTTCTTTTTCAAATGAACGCTTTAGTGTGATGATCTTTAATCAAAATGTCGACGAAGCGAGAAATTTTTTATGTCACTAGTCGAGTATCCTTGGGTTCCTAGTAGGAACTTCCTATACATTCCGTTTCATCAGCCTCGTACTCAAGCGTGCGTGAACCCTGCGTAATCTGACAGATCTAACATTTAGATGAGGATTAATCACTCCCAGTTTACTCGTTTCCAGATAGCAAATTAAACGAATTTTGTTAATACGCAGACCTGATACCAGCCTATTACCAATAACAAAATTTATAGGTTATGGTCGAATAATATTTAACAGAATAAAAAATATTCGTAGAATTTTCTTGACGTTACGATACTCGTAATACTTTCGTAATGTAGAATTGTTTGCACGAAGGGGAAAAATATCTTCCTCGAATAAGGAAAGACATAATATCCAATTTATTGGAGAAGCATCTCGGGACGAAAGATTTTTACCATCGAGGGTGGAAGTCTCGTAAAAAGTTATCACTTCGTTTAAAATCGTGGTGCTTCCTTGTACAAATACTTCTCGCAACAAGAAAAATCATATCCAACAGAACGCTGTATAGTATGTAACAAAAACAAGCAACGTAAAGAAACGAAGTATCTTTATTGATATTACGATGCAGCGGTACGCCAACCTAACCTAAGAAAAATCAATAATAAGAAAGGTACAAAAATAATAAGAATAAAAATAATAAAAGAATATTATTTTCTTTTCTAAATAATAATAAACATAAAATCATAAAAATAAATAAAAATAAAATGATTATCTCTGTCCAGTTATGTTATGTATTTAAATCAGTTTGTGAAGAATACTATGCTGGGATGACTGGTAAAATGGCACAGGGACAAAAGAAGTAATCCGATCGCACCGCCTAATTCCCCCACCCTTCAGCCCTCACAGACGCGCTGGCCTTGACACATTGGCATTTCGGCCAATGAGGAAAATACGTGTGCTCTATTATTTGTGATCGTTTAGCGAAGATGAGTCCATCGTCGCCTTCTAAGAAACGCAAAATATACACTTTATCCACCGATGCAGAGCAGCTAAATTTAGACGAGAATATAAAAGGAATTAAAACTCTTCGGTAGTTCAGTTCTGTTTATACAGACACTGGTCTTTCCTGTTACATGTACATTCGCCACCACTTTAACCAGTTCAGTAGTGCTCCTTTAGCACTGCAACTACCGAACCTAACTTAATTCAGACATTTTGTTCGTACAGTTATCGAAATGGCGCAACTGCTTTTAATCGAATTAGTATTTCCTTTTATACCGAGATAATAACAAAAATAATACTGAATCCAAATCAGCAACATTCCATTAGCTAGTTAAACACACTGCTAAACATTTTTACTAAATTCGAAATTTGAGGTAGATTTACAGAATAAGTAAATTATTGAGAAATTAGGCAATTTTGTACATATTATTATTTCCATTATAGCACTTCAATTACTTCTACCAATCTATTTTATATTTATGTATATTATAGGTCAATAGTGCTAATATAGTATGTATCATAATGAAACTAGGAATCCAAAAATTGGAAATAAATGAACAAACATTTCGTTAATCTAACAGAAAGTACTATGCATTTCCTGTTTATCTTAAAACAACAGAAACGTAAAATTTATAGGTTATGGGACTACCGTGTCGTACAGGGACCTACTGTAATATATTGTACATAAATAACAGACTACTGAACTCAACCGCGTGTCTAAACGATAAATCGTCACGTACGAGTATGGGAATAGTAACGATGACGAGAAAAATCCTAACCTATACGCAAAATCATATAAAATGAACGAAGATAAAAATTCATCGAAATAACCTTTTTTGATAGGCGATCTGGCACACGGGACACATTTGTTCGCCGATAATTCCGTTCACGGTCCACGCATAATTCCCTCACCCTTGCCGCGCGTCATTAATTACGGTCATTTACATTTATCATTCGTCGACGGCCGTACATTTTCCGAAATTTATATAGCGCGAAGAGCCGCCGGAATTTCGGGTATATTTTAGGTCCGGTTTCCGGCCTATTCGTAATAAGCAGCGTCGCGCGAATAATTCTCCTCGGGGCAACGTGCAGCGGATCGATGCGAGCCGTTACCAGCAAGCTGATTAGCGCTCAATATTAACGTACAGATGAAATTAACCGATAAATAGTGCAAATCGACCGTTTCGCGTTATCGTTTCTCCCCTATGAAATGGCGGCGGCGGATCGAGCGCTACCTTCAGCGATTTCACGCGTTCCCCTTCCTCGATTACCATCCATCGATCATTCTTGTCCCTTCGATGACTGGTGAAGTGATAAAGATGTATAATATCATCGAGAATATATTTCCTTTCGAGATTTTAAGTAAATTAACTACGGTCGTTGAAAGCTCGACTGTGGTGACATCTGGGACGATTGGCCGGTGTAGTGGCATAGACTATAGAGTACCTAGTGATGATCACCCGCTGTACCACACGCATTATAGCGTGTCGCGATCATTTTTAGACCTGCCACGAGGATTTTTGAAATATACTATTTCATATATTAGAGAGAAATTTTATATAATATCGATTTATCGCTATTACGATTTTATATATCTAAAAAGAGGTTTCAACTTTGAATATTTCGAAACACGATTTTAACAAATAGGGCCTTTTTCAGAGGCAAGAATTCTTCCTCGATTGTTAATTTTGAAATACATAAGGCATGGAAACAGACGAATATAAATAAATGAATGTAAATATACATTTATAAACGACTGGAATTGAAGTGAGGCGTATCTCACGAAAACGCCATGCTGCAGATGACCACGTGATCTCTCCCAAGGCGGGAATTTTAAATACGTAACCGTATCCTTCGGAACAATGGTATCAGTAGCGTTTTTAGCACCGAACAAACGGAACTCTTGCCCCGGGCTTCTCATTTATGGGGTCCAGTTCTTACCGCCGGTATTGTCATACAGCCGCACCTTATAAAAATAAAATGAACGTAACAGCAACGGCATTCGATCTCTTAAACACTATGATTACTTTTAAAACTATGGTATCCGCAATAAATTTAACTTGAGAATCGACACAGCTGAATGTTGTAGAATGTAGGCTATTCTGAAAAATTCAGCTTTTTCACGGAGTTAAATCAAGTTTATAAAAAGTCGCCAGAGAGTCAAGTCGAGTCTATTACAAGTCACTAGAAGATTAAATCAAGTCTATAAAAGGATGAGTTAATAACTAGCTCTGGACACTTCAAGATACGCCTCATTTGAATTTCCTACGAAATAAATGTTTTATCTTAACTGTATCCTGGCATCTATGCATGTGATGTACAGGTTCAATACTGACAAAAAATGAATCGTACAATTTTTTTTCGTTTTTTGTGTCAATTATTTGAAGCACTTGAGGGGGTATTCTTGCAATTCGGCCAATAAAAATCGACGTCTTTGGGATTTTTTTCCCCAGAAACCATGTTACGTTTTGATATGCAGTTTTCACAATCAGATTTATTTATAATTGAAGAGCATTCTCAATGTTTTTGTAATGATGTTATTGAAAATTGTGCAAATTATATAACCTTAGGCAAATCGTGTTTTCGAAAACGGGCTCGAATAGCTGACACGATTCCGGATCACCTAGTTATCCTAAACGAAAAACCTAAAATGCATCTTAATTAGTATGAATACGGCTATATCATGAACCACCAAAAAAGCGAAATTTCGAAAATTTAAAAAATGGCAGCAGTGTGCATTACCTGTGCACCGTACTTTAAACATCCATAATTTCGCTAATTTTACGAATTCAAACAAATCCTTTTACCCAGACATTCTCAACAGTATGTACTTTGAGAAAATGTAAAGAAAAATTGAATTCTTTAAGTCGGATTACATGAATACCGCCTTAATTTTGATCAACCGACTCTTCGCTGGGAGCAGAGTTCTTTTTAACGCAGCCCTGTTCAGTTCGGTTTTGTCCCAATGATACCATCTTACAGTATCCGCTTCTCATCCTGAGGAACAATCCGATCAAGAAGTGGCTCATTTTCGTAGCAAAACGACGGTAAGAAGTGGCATTAGCGTATCCGCCATTTGCAGTTCTCTACCATTAATTCGTTCGGCATTCGCTTCTTTGGCCTCGAGTATTTCTGAGCGGAACCTCGCTGCAATTTAAGTCTATCAATTCTTAAAACCGCTCGTAACCAGCGAGGAATGTTCCGTCTTTATTTTTCATTGAAACCGAGCCGTTGGATCCGATTAAGGTGACTATTTTGAGCTAATGGCCATCGTCAAAAGACCTTCTGGCGTTTCAGCCTTTAAGGATACGATTATTCCTCTTTATATCAACCGATATTACCCTGAAGATGGATGTACTTCTCAGAAAAAAAAAGATAATAATCCGTAGTGCTGATGAAAAGTCATGGAAATGAAGCTTAATAACTTGTATTAATAGCCAGAAGCTAAAATAAAATCGATTCCATGGTTTTTGACCTGAGTTTCTTTACTTTGTGTATGCAATACAATTTTCCAAACCCAGTGACGTCTCATTTTTACAAAATTAAGTCTTACAGTGGTAAATAACAGGTCCAAGAGGAATAAGTATGTTTGGCAGAATTCTTTATAAAAGTTTTTATCTAAAAGTAGATAGAATTTCAATAAAATACAAAGAGCAGAGTAAAATATGGATGTGCCAAAATTCAAGCAAGAAATAATTTTGATAAAAAACAAACAAATCTTCGTTATGTTTAATAGTGCTCCATTTTTAATAACCCTGAATTGTCAGCTATCACTCTGTCTTTTTCTTATCGTTGACAACACTTTACCGTCTAAATGGTGCAAAATGCAAATTTTGGGACACCCTTTATGTACGAAAAGACATCCATTTTAATAAATATTCGCGAAGAAACCATGAACTTTATTAAGTATTTTCAAAGATATATATTTTCCAAGATGCTCGTAAATGGCACGCGGACGAATGATAAGTTACCAAGAGGGTTACGCGATCCGTCCGTTAAGTCCGTTATCAATTTTGCGACACATGGAAACGCGGCCCATCCTGCGCGTTAGCGAGAGTAAAGGAGACCGTAAACAGCGCCACGATGCGGCGTGGTGGAGTACCAAATGTACCATCGAGCGTGATTCGTCGCGGGACACCGATCGATCGGTCGAACTACAATTTACTATTGTCGACGGTGATCTAACGTCTAATAGAATAATTGTGGTTAGCCTCTGGCCGAGGAGGACAGAGGGAAAAGGACGTCGGGAATGCAGGCACGGTTCAGCTGCGGTAATATGTCTTCATGTAAGTACGGCCTGACAGTTAACGTCGTTGAGATCCAATCTGCATACCGAGATCGGATATCGTCTTCAATGAAACGGACGGGGCCGTTCCAGATTTTTCCTCCGCGAGCACAATCGACTGGCTTAATAGAGACCTGCGTCTGGACGTTATTTTCTTTGATATCTAATCTCCGGTCCTTTCTCTCGAGGGTAACGGATGAAATTGGATTTTTCCATTTTTTTTCTTTTTTTTTTTCTTAAACGAGAACTTTGCCTCACGCTTACGCCTTTCTATACAGGACAAAAGGATATTGCGAAATACTTGATGATCAGACCCTGATACGTTATCTGTTGCATAAATTATGCTCGAGTGTTTGTAAGGGAACTTCGAATCTGAAAGTTCATCGCGCGGATCTAACATTTCTCGAAAAAGAAACGTCATTTGTCTACGTGAATAATTTTCCCGGGAAAAATTATAAACAAGAAGGAGAAAGACAGCGACCGTTAACCTCCACAGATTATGCAAAGCTTAGATGTAAACACGCACGAGGAATGCAGGTCTGATTAGTCATAGACTGTATGATAATAATAAGTTCAACCTTCTATAACAAAATTACAAAAATAGAGCAAATGATTTTTATTATTATCTAGTAGCGCAGCTACAAATCGGATTATATCGCACGACAAAGGGAACAATAGGATACGTCGAGGCCTAATGGGATAGAGCGACAAAGCACGAGCGTAGACATAGGATCAGTGTTAACTGTTCAGCGTACGGTAAAAAGAACACCGACATAACCTATCCTGCTACGTGTCAACACGTGTCGTTAAAGAACGTAAAAGTGGGGCTTTCGGAAGCATCAAAGGAGAAGTGAAGCAAACACGATGCCCTCTCGCTCCTCTCCCGTCGCGAGCGTCAACTTCCGTGCTTTACACGCTACTTTGGTCCATTTGAAACGATAAGAATGCACAACGAACCTCCCTTGCGAAAGGTTACGCTCGGGGTCGTCCGAGACAAAGCGTTATACATCAACGCGTGACACGCCGACTTGCGACATCTGGATCGACGAGACGCGTTATAATTCTCTTCTGTCTTGCTTTCCGACGCGACGTGACAACGTTCGTAGTCCTTTAACCGCGCGGTTCCGATCGACACTTATCACTGGCTGGACACTGCGGTGACAAATTACCGACGTCACTTGGCGGTAGGCCGTTAGTGTTAGAAGAAGGCGCTGGTGTCGCGTCGTATGTGCCAGGGAAAGCAAGGGGCGTTAGTGACGCGAGGGCTCGCGATCGATGAAGAGCAAATAATCGAATCTACGGCGGTTTATTTCTAACCTGTTCACCCGGACGCGTGTGCCGGCCCATTAAATCAATCGAAAATTATTACACCAGTTTTACGATGCATAATAGTCGTTTATTCGGCCACGCGTTCTCGCTCGATCAGCCAACCGCTTTTCATATTGTGGTCGCCGACGCTCGACCGTTCGTTACGCTATTATTCCGAATAATTTTTGTCCGCCATGATATTGCACGTAATCGTTCGTTCGTGCTTACTTGCTCTGCGGTTCGTCTCGTTTTTCGCGTGCTTTATGGCGTATTTCGGTATTTGCTCTGATCGACCAGACATAGCTTTGAAACGTATAATTTGTTATCTTGCCTCGGTAATACCTTTCGCGCCAGTGACAATGAATCGGGAATGACGAATTTATCGACGTATCGCGAAGAGAGGCTATGTTCCCGCGTTTTTGTACATCGTCGGCTGCCATCTTGAATTTTAGAGGACACGGAAGCGACGATAACCAATGGCAAGGTATTTCGATAGAATATTTTGGGAATCAACGAAATGAGGATTATGGTAAAACAGGGATCGAATAAAAGCAAAATTTTTTGATGAATTCTATTAAAAAGGAAACTATTCGAGATGCGTGTTTTTAATAAAGGTTTTTTATTAGATGGTGCATTGGTCGTTCTTATGGAGCTTACGCGACGAGCGTCGCAATTATGCGATGTAACGAAGTACTGCGCGAATGAAAAATAGATAATAATGCCAAGGTGTTAAAAAGGAAACTATTCGAGATGCGTGTTTTTAATAAAGGTTTTTTATTAGATGGTGCATTGGTTGTTCTTATGGAGCTTACGCGACGAGCGTCGCAATTATGCGATGTAACGAAGTACTGCGTGAATGAAAAATAGATAATAATGCCAAGGTGAAAAGAAAAATGGAAAAAAGTGGGAAGGAGAACGAGCTGAAAATGAATGTAATGTAATTTTCAACGGTGGCAACGCCGTGTTAAGTGAATAAAAGTTGGAAAGGAAGGTTGAAAAGTATCCAATCCGCCACGAACACTGTTTCCCCAGCCTGCATATTCTATTCACCGTTGACTTCACGGCATAATGAGTTCCATGAGCTGGAATAAAAAACGGACAAATTGCACGGTGTCCCGCTTGTCTAACCAGAACATGAAAATTAATGAGATATCGTGATTGTGTAGCCGGCTGCAAACATTATTTGGTATATATATATATTTTTTACGAGGCAGTTAATGCCATTAATGCGCCTATAAAGTTCCAGCTTTGCTGCACGATAGATCATACCGTGCGTTCACTAGCTCCAAGGTATATCAGAGACACAAAGGACAGGACGGAACAGAGGTTTATGAAATTTAAACTTTGCTTATTCCAATTCGAAATATGTAGAAAGAAATACTGAAAAGCAAAAATTTGCGGTACTCGAAGAATGGACATGTAATATCTCACTGTAATGGGTAATACTATAAAACTACGTACTTGTAAATATACCGAGCACCTTTAAATGAGATTGTAAAATGCGAGAGTCTGAAGCAGTTAGAAAAATATTTATTATAATTCAGTATATTTCATTTTAAAAAAATTAATTTGACGTATGCATATTAAATAATTTCCTCTCTTTTGGTAGCTTCTGCTTCTCTTTAAGTTCTCACTTAAATGAAACACCCTGTATAACAATTAAGAGGTTAGGTTAGTTTTTATTAAAAAAATACCTGTATATTTTTAATTATTAGGAAAACAAGATATCTAAAGTAATTCTAGTTTTGCTACCCTTTTCTATTAAATAACGTTATTATATTTTGAAAATAATTCCAGTTACGGAGAAAAATGAAGTTTTATTATCCTGTCAACACCGGGAACCACGACAGAATTAAGATGGAAACGTCGGGAGGCATTAAACTTTATCAACTAACGAAGCAACTAAAATAACGTGAACCGCAGTCGCAGCGATCACGGGGGAAAATCTGCGTGGACCGAAACAATTACTTAAGACGACGTTCATGGATATGAATAATAACCGAGCGATATTCCGCTGGGCCGATTTACAATCATGTCGCGATAGCTGCCTTAATGAAGCACCAGGCAACGTTTGATGCAATTATTTATTTGAAATATCGCCCGCTGCAATGCTGGGTGTCCGTAATCAATCACGCCCTCCCTCGGGTTGAATTCTGCCGTCTCTGTCGGCGTTTACGAGCCTCTGCCCACTTGCCCGTGCCACAATACGCGTTATCTCGTATTGCTTCGGCGAAACCGCCGCCGGTAAACAGTCAATTAATATATAACGTTGTTTTACGCGGTCGCTGTTCCTTTGCGGAACGTTCGCGCGAGATTTATCGCGCATTACCGATCAAACTCAAGGAAAAATGCTCTTGCGCAAAATGAATTAGTCGGCTCCTTCATTGACGTGAGATCCCTTATATCCGATGTGAAGTAACATTGTTGAAATACGGTTGGCGATGAGGGGGTTGGTGTAAATTTTAGAGGAGCTTTAGAGTCGATGGATAATGTCTACGTATTACCTTAAGAGTACTTGTTGAAGCTGAACAACTGAACATTTTATAATTTTATAATTTTATAATTTTATAATATTGGGTAACTAAATGCATAATGTTTTTGCATGTTTATTTATTATTTATTTAGTTACTTAATATTATAATATGATACAAAATTTCTCCTTTGAAGTGATTTAATTAGTTAAAACGGAAGTACTTTTACTATTAAATTTTTGTTTAGACAACTCAGTCTCCAGGAGATTTTGTTTAGGACTCACTCTCAATCTCAGTCTCCAGCTATCTTAATATTTAGTTGAGTAATCACCTGGAACTACGAATTTCTTTGTTACTTCACAACAATTCTTAACAATTCTGCATAATATTTTTCACATCACATCAGAATCATAAAATCGCTGAGACGTCAAATGTTATATATTTGATCATTCGAGGTCTATAACCTCAGTCAAGGCTGCGTAGAATACACCTTCGTGTTAGACCAATGGAGAAACATGTATAGTATAAGCAGAATGCTGCACTCAACCCTGGGTCAACGCGTACCTGTATTAAACGATGGTGCAGCACGATGCTTTAATTGCAGACCTCGCTATGTACTATTCCCAGTGTGTACCAGCATGGTCGACTATCACATGCAAGGGTACTCGAGTTAGAAAACCGAACTCACTGGAATCATTCTCTCTTCAGGCATATACACCCTGGAGGAGCATGTCCACGGGCACGAGATAGTGATACCACGAAAAGTGACCCACAGAGGGGAGCTTATCTCGCACAACGTGACCCACCACCATCACGAGTATGGGCCAGTGGTCCACTATCGATTGGCCGTGGCTGGTAACGAGTATCACATCGAGCTGACTGCCGTGGACAACTTCATCGGACCTGGGATGGTCGTTGAAAGACGGAAACGAGACTTACACGTGCGCAGCCGGCCAAAAAATCGCTCAAGCAAGTGCCATTATCGAGGTTTCATTCAGGGACATCCGAATTCCCAGGTCGCCTTGTCCGCCTGCGACGGTCTGGTGAGTTTTGCACTTTTATCTACTTGCTTTTCGCTGATTCCCACGGTTTCTTTGCTTCTGTGTCATTTTAGGTACAACAAGGTGGTTTAGACCAGTGTTTCTTAGCTTGTCAGTCTGACATCTTTCCATGATTAATCCTTTGTCCTCTGAGAAGATTCTGCAGTTGATCCAACACGTTTTTATAGTATGTAGTATTTCGAGATAAGAGATTTTGCTCTGGACAAAGAAGACTGTAACTAGATAACTGGGAATTTGTTCAGACAGTTGCCTTACTCGCTTCTTCATCTTGTTCGTTGAAAACAACGCTGAATAACGAGTAACAGAATCTCAGGGAATTGTAATATGTAAGGAGTTAAATTTATATGAAATTAATAATGAAAAGTAAATTTAAATTCATTATAAATCAAAATTCGTGGTAAATTTTAGAGTATTCGCAGATAAAACTTCTTTTATAATTTATGTTTATTATATAGTGACTTCAGTTTGTTAAATTTTTATAAACTGTGTCGTTATAAACAGATTTACATTGTCCAACTGCTATTTACAAACATTATGATTTTCACAAACGAATATCTTAGATCGCACGATGAGAAGGTTGAGAAACACTGGTTTACATGATATTTATTTCGAACAGAGTAATCTGGTTACCGTCACCATGGGTGTGAAATTGCCTGGAATTTTTGTGCCTGAGAATTGGTAATAAACGCATGTGGAAATTTTCCAAGTAGAATAGGGCAATGGAAAATGACTCTCGCTGCGTCTGATATATCCTACAGATGCTCTACTTGAATTTTAGTACCGACCAAGAGAAATACTTCGGACTCGTTTCCATTTAACGAAACGAACAAAACTGATTGCATGGCAAATATATTTTACCATCGTTCATTATCTATATATTGTTATTTATTATTATTATTTCCACTGTTAAGACATAATACGTATGCACGATATGAAGCAACGTATAATGAGACTGATTTAAACTTTCGTCTGTCGTACAGAATTTAATATCGCGATTATTCGTGTCGTCAAAAATACTTCTAAACCGGTATTTTTGAAAAGGGTATAATTTATTCAAGAAATATTATTTAGAACGCGAAACTCTAGACGTTATTCGACGCATTTTTATTAAAAAGTAACACCTGGCCTTTCGCTGAATTTTCTCCCGCATTCTATCTCGGTTCACCTTTAACAGCTTACGTATACTTGAAAACACAACGTTTGCGGCAAAGAAAATACACATGAGCCTGTAGATGAATAACACACTGTACACGGGCTTGTATGCTCGCAGAGGATAACGCGAGTTAGCGAGATTTAGTTCTTAATGTCCTAGTAAAGCTGCATTTTTCCGCGGAAAATGCAGATTCTCTTTCTCTTGGATAATTTGTTTCAAAGCAACCAATTATTTTCTCTTAAGTTTTCAGTTCTTTGTGAGATATCTTCAACGAGGCGAGGAATATTTTACGGCGTTCGTTTAATACGTTTTTCAATTCCTAATTAAGACGTGTATACTTCTGGCATGGATAATTGGGAGTACTATTGATAATTTGGAAAACAAGAGGAATGGCTATTACACTATGCAATAATGCAATTTTCAATTGATTAAGATACAGATGAAAATGTATAACGTGACAAAAAGAAAAGGTAATAGTGGCAATTTCCAAAGCAAAGAATATTTTTCATTATTCTTTAAGACAATTTTTAATTCATTGAGTTTCTATTTGCCCAGCTACTCTTTATGGGACGAAAGTGACTGCGTATAGAGATTGCAAGAGGATTGATTGTAAGGGATATTTATGACAGAGTTCTGAGTCCTGCGTCCTGAACTTTCGAAGTACTGTTCACACCGAGGTCGCGTGAAGAAAGCCTGAGCATGAAAGAAGTCAGAGTGTGAGGTTAAAATAAGGGTACAAGTGGTTAGTCTTGGAGTTCAGTTAGAACTTAAAGTCAGAAGTTAGTAGTCAGTCTAAACTCAGTCGTCAGTTGCGAATTGCAGAAATCAGTCTCAGAAATCAGTTGTAAGAAAGTTGTCAGAGTGTGGGAATAAACAGTCGATTATGGTAGGTCATGGTTAGTCGGGATAGGCGTGCATATTTCCCAGGTACCATCTAATTAATCCGAATTTCTGTTAACACTGGGTTTACGGACGCTATCTATGTACCTATTTCTAAGGGCACCTGTCAGATTGACAGGTAAAGGAAACCACGTGCCATTTTTATTTAACGATTAATTTAATTTACAAACAATTATATATTATATTTATAATCTTAATGTAAGTTAACTAATTCTGTTACCGTTGTATAATTAGAGAACCCTTGACGGGTTCCGTAAATCTAGTGTTAACAACGCTTATCGCGTTCCGCTAAGCATTGCGATATTATTCAAGTTCAGCTCTTACGACTACGATGCTAAATATCTCGCGATATACGAATATTATAGTTCGAGGTTCGACCTGGTTGCTTTCGTTTTAGAAATTGTCGCTCCATGATATCCAATTAAGCCCTTTCGCGTCTCACAGTCGGAATCGCTCTTTCACCCACTCCACTCGTTTAAAGTATTCCCGAAAACGGGGCACCCCTCGCCTATCTTCCGCCAATTTCTGTACGACCGTGTTCCTGCCTGGCGGAGCGTCTGGCGCTTATAAAACAGCCCGAATTGGTGGCAGTTGTATCGGGCGAGTTCGGTTCTGGCGAAATTACATTTCTAAGTCGGCCAGGGGCCCCCGAGTGCAGTTTCGGCCGCGCCACAAAACCGAAAGGCGAAATTTACGAATATGAACGTACATCCCCGACATCCGACGGCTGCGGTCTGGAAACTCTCGCGGAAGTGGAGAGGAACCGGAGCGGCGCGAGGTGGATACGCTAGGTGGTAGCCTGGCAGAGGAGCGGAAGAAAGAACGCGGAGGTGGTAACGCAGCGCGTGATAGTCGAGGAAAAAGAATGGCAAGAACAATGGAAGAAGCCGTGGAACGAAGGTGGACTTGGATAAGACGGCTGGAAGAGGTAAAGGAGAAAGAGGGAGGAGCCACGAGGCATGCATCGGCGCAATTTGCTCGCAGCTTCCAGATAATGATTTAATTTGCCATGGCTTGGCAGATTTATGACGGCGCGCCTCGTCCACCTGTAAACGCACACGCCTATTCCCGTCTACGTGAACGCAGCCAGCTTCCAGGCGAATTCGAGTACGAGCAACGCCTTTTGTGTCGGAGCTACCCTTTGTTTCTTTCCCGGGAGTATCCTTTCGGCCATTCCCGCCGGCGCGACTGGCGCCATCTAGCCACCGGGAAGGCTGCAAGGAGGTTACTAGGGGTGCTTATTAGTTGGTCCGAGTTGCGTGCTCGCGGCTTCGGATGCTATTGAGCTAATAATACCGACTGGCTACCGTGGAATGTTAATTCTCTTCCATTTTTATGGAAAAATTCGCGATTACGCGAAGAGCTTCCGGGGATCTGTTAGTCGTAGAACACCGTGGCGTTTCATTAGCACAGCCAGGTTCCGGATCGACCGGGTGTTTAATGACGTACCGACATCTTGTCTTTGACGACGCCGGGGGAAGAACCGGAGTCGTAGGAATCTCTCGAACGACTTCCATTCCGGGAATCCGGGTCAAAAGAATCTCGAATTTCTTAACCCGACGAGGATTTCCTCATACTTCGCCGTTACTCCATGCAAACGTAAAACTTGATCCCTTGACTCTGCGACGTCCTCAGAAAATATTCTCACCAAATATCCTCGGAAATATTAATAAATACGAATAGGGAAGATCATATATATATCTTTTAACTCGGTCAAAATTGCATGACTATTCTGAGCAAAAATTGCAATAGCAATAAATTACAGTGAAATGAAATGGGAAAGTATTTTATTAAATTTTATACATATACCAAGTACGCGGAAAATTTTGAGTCTAGAATATTAGTGTTGGATGACTAACGATTCGTTGGCCCTCAATCACTTAGAAGGACCTGGTTGATAAACGCAGACCAATTTCAGAGTCCAAAAACAATTGACTCATTCCCACTTTCACTAAGAGCCAATGGTCATCTTCACCCCCCAAAAAAGTAACATTATATAAGCGCCCTCAAAATTTGCGAAAGGACAGTTTTTAAAGTACAGTTTCAGTCCAGTTCAATCAGTTCCAGTTTCAATTTCTGTTTTGTTCTTTTCCTCTCCGCCGACTTGTATTTTTCCAACGTAGCTTTGTTGCT
>NW_016908532.1:203407-250140 GCF_001483705.2 Eufriesea mexicana | reverse complement strand
CCAAAAACTAACATTATATAAGCACCCACAAAATTTGCGAAAGGACAGTTTCAGTACAGTTTTGAGTTTAGTAGTCAGTTCAGTCGGTTCTAGTTTCAATTTCTGTTTTGTGTTTTTCCTCTCCGCCGACTTGTATTTTTCCAACGTAGCCTTGTTGCTAGATAGTATACTAGTCTATCGAAATCCGGGTTCCAACATTAGTAGTGTGAAAGAAGCGTAGACCAGTAGATCGATTTTCAGTATATTTCTTCAAATTTCCCCTAGAAATGACAGCCTAGGGAGAAAAAGGAAGAATGACACAAGAATTTTTGTAACATTAACAAGAAAATTTTTTGCTTTTATATATATTCAGTACCACCTATAATACACTCCACTGACCCCATTAATGCACGATTTACTCGACACTCCTGTGATAGAAATGAAAAATTCAATCGTTACGATAGATGTGTCGTTTCCATTCGAGTCGAAGAAAGAATAAGAGAAGCTTGCATCGTGAGAAGCAAAACGAGATTCCATAGGTGGTCCGAGCGGAGGACGTTCGAATGTCCCATAGAAACTCGGCTTTGCAAGGGGCATGTTCTCACGCAACGGAATGTAATTGCTCAATTTTCTGCAGGAAGTGGGTCCAGCGGTGTATCGCTCGCGGCGATCGAGCCGAGCGCCGCGCCGCGGCGAGTTGCGGAAGCACGAAATTTCGCGAGTCCGCCTTCTAAGTGCAGCTGCGCGGAAGCTATAAGCCACGATGATCATACCGTTCGATAAGGACAAACCC
The DNA here is from genome assembly GCF_001483705.2 of Eufriesea mexicana. Taxonomy (NCBI): domain Eukaryota; kingdom Metazoa; phylum Arthropoda; class Insecta; order Hymenoptera; family Apidae; genus Eufriesea; species Eufriesea mexicana. Next base: position 249,368 of record NW_016908532.1, on the reverse strand, counting down.
GCATCGCGAAGGTTAATTAATTGGTCCGGCTGTGCCGTGTGTGTGCATGCGTGTGCCCCCTACCCCCGCGGCTTTGTAACATCGATCGAATTGTGACTTGTCGAATTAAATCACGACCGGACTCTGACGAAATTACGCGCGCTCATGCTACCGTGAATTCACCGAATTTGACTTTGATATATCGGGACCAGTCTGCTTCTGATTCATCTGTGACAAACGTAATTAGCCGGGGATTCCTGGATATGGACTGGATACTTTTTAACCAGCTGGCCCGGAATTAATATGAAATATGGCAACTGTGCGTATCGATTCTCGATTAGAAATAGGCTCGAAGTTCAAACGCACCGCCAGAGGAGGCACTAATAGGCAAATAACTCTGACGAGACTGCGAGGTGCGGGAAATAGATATCGGGGGCTTTTAACTTTTTGTTTCAAGGAACCAAAAATACTCGTGTGGGGATTATTGATTGGAAGTCTCGTGGTTCTTACAGTGCTGCTGGTTGGTATCCTAATCGCTGTTTAGCTATGATAAGTAGCAGGTAGAAGGACGCAAGGAAGGGATGTGTTTCGTCCTGGGCCTGCTAGTGGGTTTGTCAGTAAAGCTTTCTAGCAAGCCCTGCCTTAAACGGAAGAAACTTAGGTAACATAGGAATTTGTATTTATGGGAGTCGAAGACTTGCGAGAAACGTCGAACTTCCGTTTTCCATCTAGCAGTGAGGGTGTAAACATTGGTCGCTACACTTGGGCATGATCCTTGCTAGGGAAACTACTGGTGTTACTATTTCCCTTGATTCCGTATTTAATTTGCATAGGTTTGCAGGTAGAAATAAGATCGGTATTTATCCAAGCGAGGTAGTCAGCATCGCAGAAACGAGAGATGAGTATAACAGGAAACAAACGAAATTTGCTACAGTTAGTACTATCTGATAAATAGTCGAATTCAATTTCCTCAGAGGTCAAGCCTCGAATTGAAAGATTTTATTTTGTTCAGCTTATTTCCCCGTGCAGGATCGTTTTCTGAGATACGCCAGGATTTCGAGGACACCCTGTATAAACGAATTTCCGTGACACAGATAAAAAGTGCATAACCTCTATCGAAATCTTTCGCGAAAGCACCATGATGCAGGAAGCAAATTGACTGAAATTAAATCGCAAGAGGACTCTTTTTATTTGTTCCGGTTCACGCAAACGTTCAATTTGCTAGCGACAGCAGCGCCACGCTGGGCGACACGGTTTGCTGTATAATCACCGGAAATCAGATTCAGGGTACGTCGTAAATTACGATCCGTCGAAGGCAGCTGTTGCGGGAGGGAAAGAATTAGCATAGATCCTTGTAGAACAGCTAGTAGCATACTTTGTTGCTAATTTCTCCTTGAAGTCGTTGGTGCCCACGTACGATCGTTTCAATACGCGTAACCATGTACCACGAGCCGTTACGTATTTCTTACGCGTGTGATAGTCGGTTTTATTACACCATAAAATTGACAGAACAGAGGCTCTCGGCACCTGTGAAGCTCTCACGAGGAATCGCCGTAAAAGTCGAGACCGTGGGTATGTACCTGGGATTTACGGTCAGATAGGACTCCAGTTTCGATTCAGCGTTTGATCATACAGGTGCAACTCTCCACTGCAATTGTATAGGAAATTTCTTCCACCCAAAAATTTATGAACCTCGCGAAGCACCTGTTGATCATTACCATGATAAGGAAATCGTATCGAAAGGTTCACTCGTGCGTCCCGTGTGTAATAAGAACGGCATAGAGAATAACTAGATTCGAAGCTGCAACAAATCAATGTCCATAACCACGAGGCTTCTCCAGAGTTATAAATTTTCGGTTTAATAAAGCGTAGGGAAATTTATTGTGAGAGAAAGGGAGAGAGAGAAATCGGTAGCTGGCAGGCAAAGTGCAGTTACAAATTGCTCTTGTTAGACGTTCAGCCGTGCAAACAAATTGTTTCGCCAAATGTTTATTGCATCTTTAGAAACGAAAAAATTGCTCGACTCTACGCACAGTTTCTCCGGATGAATTCACGTTGAAATATTAGCTCGCCGCTGGAGCAGCGTCTGCCAGTGAGCATAAAACACGAACTCGATTTTTAAAGGCACGTCACGTTTGGAATTAAGATCTGCATGTACAGATGTCGCTTATGGCTGAGCTTCGTCTTCCTCTGGGCACTGCAACCTTCGCTTCGTCAAAATCGTTGAGTTCTATGCCTCCGGCTAGCTGTGATAGTGACTTTAATAGCGACTTTCTCCGCTAATAACTCCTGCACGCCATCTGGACGCTGCGTCGATAACTACTTATATACGTATTTAAATATCGTGATTTCTTTATCGCGATTTTGGAAAACTGTGTCAATCATTGTCATGGAAGCCTACTGTATACAGTGTACATGTAATATCTGTACTGCAAGTATACTGATTTACAGGAGTATGCTATGATACATGCAAGTTTTAAAATTCTTATTGCTGGAAATGTGTCTATTATTAACGAGTATAGGTTAAGTATGATAAAAATTTGGTACGATAAAATTCGCTTTAAAAGGAAGACAAATTCCAAGTCACGAAACATAACCTAATTCTCAGCGATAAAATACGAATTCTCTCCTGTCTTGAAATTTAAGGAAACCGGTGAGATCGAGTTGAACTTTGATCGTATATAAGTCAAAAATTTGTATAATCGCAGGACAATCGCAGATACGCAATACGTCGCAGTATAATGTCAGGCTGCGTAGTGCACAACATAACCTAACTCTGAACGACAAAGAATCGATTCTCCGCCATCTCGAAACTTAATAGAAACGTCTCATCCTCTCGTATCCCCGGGGAACAGGAAGCTTAAGCCTGATCCTCATGGAAGAAGCAGAAAATGCCGACGTTGGATTGCAGAGCGCGAAGAGAAATTGCAGGCAAGCAACAGGGCTGTAGAATTAGGATAATGCGGCAGAACGCGCAGCATTAATTCGTCGTGGCGTTTAACGGCCGATAATAAGCATCGAGGCCGTGAAATCTGTTCGCCGATTCTCCCGTGTGGCCTTCTGGGGAGTAATTTTCGGGCGAATCGATGCCTCGTAATCGACGTGGACCTGGTCCAGCCACGTGGCAGGGCCACGCGTATTTACGCGACATGTAAATGAAGTAATCGTTTCATGGTTCGCAATGCGCACGCCAAAGAGCCAGTGTGTAATTGGCGCCGATACGTAATGTTCAGTAATTTCAGGCTTCTACGGTAATGGTATTATCTGGTGGGTTAATTCGCCTGTACACCCTCGATTTCGGCCGCTTAACGTGAGTTAGAATTGAATTTGACACCCCGATCCACCCTTTTGCTGCTGTCCCCGCAAGATGCTGTACCGTGATCCCTTTGTTACCTTGAGTGGCTTACGGGACATTTCAAAGCCTGGCATTACGTTTATTGGATAGGTCGATGATATTGGGATCGAGGCCACCTTCCACGAACAACGTTCCACCCGAATATCTCCGGGAGGCTACCAAACGAGAAATATCAGCTTTGATTAGATCGCTTACATCGGCTTGAGCAAGGTCTATCTGCAAAGGGAGAGTCGAGTTGTTCGGTTTATTGTATTAAGGATCGAATCGATGGAGACAGTAAGATTTTCTTTGTGCCGAGAATTCTATTGTTATGTGTTACTAAATATACTCTGGGTTGTTGATGGTAATCGGAGTGAAAGAATTGGACCTTGATTAAACGGTCTCCTGATTTCTCTTCTTGCGAATTTTCCTCGGTGTATTATTAGATATACTGTAGACTGGTCACAGTAGTTCAAGTAACAGAATAGAACATCTACGGCTGAATTGTAGTAATTAGTTTGAGGATGTAGTAGGATGAAAATAAAAATCCCTAAGATAAGAATAGAAATAATTTCCCGTAAGCACCTTCGTGGAACAAGGAATATCAGAAGTGGGAATTAAAACTACGAATTTTATACCAGTGTTTCTCAACCTCCTCATCATGTGACAGTACAACAATATCAAAATTATAGCTATCTTTTCTGGCCTATCAACAAAAAACAGGAAATAATATATTTTCTGATATACTACATTAAATTTATCCTAAAATATGAAGAAAGTTGAAAGTCCCTGCTCCAGGCACATAAAAATAACATCGAGCAAATGTTCAAAGAGCACACGAAAGAAAATATACATGCTACACTAAAATATTCGAAACGATGATGATGTATATAATAAGAAGGAACTCTTAAAATCATATATGTAAAGTTCGAAAATAATTGAACGATATGTATATACTACTTGCGATACATTTATTTTAAATAGCACCGACGAATCGTAATTCAAGAATAGAAAGTTTCGACGCGACGTTGGTTCGCCTCTCACTTTCCATTTAACTCACTAGCGCCACCGTGGTCCATATCTCCAGCGAACGTAACTATTGTACGTATCGTTGAACAATTTTTTAATTTCGCTAATATAATATAATCTTAAACTTTTCTGCTTATTGCACTTACTATATCGTTTTAAATATTTCCCTGCAACGTGCATATTTCTTGCATGTATGGGTTAGGTAGATTAGGCCAAGTATAAACAGCGGACGGTGCATTTATCGACTTCTTTTAGCCAGGAAACGTTAACAAATTCCGAATATCGGTCTACCCATCTCCACCAGCTACACGAGGTTCTAGCACAGGCAGCATTGTCGGGAACAACAGGTCGGACACGCGAGTCGCGCTTTTCTACTCGCGAAGAAATATATAACGACGATTCGAGAGCGGAACAAGAGGAACAGAGGGCGCATGTATCGTTTGGTCGCTACCGAAAGGCGTGGCACCCTTATCCGTTATCTCAAACTGCACGAAGTCCCTCTGGCGGCCAGTATCGAAGGACACAACGCTCGGACGTGTCTATTAAATTTCCAGGAACGATCGCGGCGTACGATAGGCCCCGGTCACGCCGGCTGCGAAATGTGCCGTGCACGTGAATCTTCTCGCGTGAGATGCCTCTTCCTCGACAAATCGCGCTTCTATAAATCGTTGCGTCGTTAACGTTAACCCCAAACAGCGGGCGTACCCTTTGAACGGAGTTCCAGATCCTCGTCCGTGACCCGAATCATTCATTTCCCTAGAAACTTCGGCTCTGGCGTATTTACTGCCACCGAAACGTTTTAATTTCATCTCCGCTCGTTTCCTCGAATCCTCGCCTCGCAGATCTACATTTGCTCCAGATCAAAGAATATTAACGGAAATCGCGGCCATTTGGATAGTGTAGAGCCCGAAAGAAGTAAATATCGGGATATGGTCCCTTTGCAATTTTTGTACAAATAATTTAAATAATTGCGAGATTTTTTTTTAGGAAAATATAATTCCTAAAAAAATTAACCTCTTATTAAGATCACATCGTATTAACACTAGAACTGCCGATCTTTAATAGGTACCTAACTATAACGTGCACAGATTATAGTAATTTCAGCGATACGATGAATATGAGTGAATATATTGATTACAGTTCTTTCTTAATACGAGTTGATACCAATTTTATTCTTAAAGCAGGTGTATGTGTTCGGTGATTGCAAAAAGGAAAATTCTGGGACCAATCATTTTCACTGGGTTGGTAGTTCTAGTGTTAAAATTATCCTCTCGAAGTAGCGAACTGTTTCGATTGCTATCCCGAAGCTAGAACCGGCGTTGTAGGTTATGTCATGGAAGACGAAAGAGAAAAAGCACCACGCGACGAGCTTATAAACTGCTTATAAACTGCTTATAAACCTGATATAATAAACCGCGTTGATTATTTACGACACTGCTTCGTGGTAACGAGAGACGTCGAGCCACTAAATCGTCTTGAAAAGCGCGCGCTGATTTAATTTTTAACGAACGAAAACCTGGGACGGTGATATTTTAAAGACGATACGCGATGTGGTTAAACGCTACCACGTTCTTCTTTTATTTCCTTTTTTCTGCTTTCTCGTTTCTTTTTTCAGCTATCAATCCGATAAGCCAGGATTTATTCCGTCACTAAAGTGTACTAAATCAAACACCGATTAACCTCGTACGTTCGGATGCTTTTTCGAACGCAAATCGTTCCACGTCTTTCCACCGTCGGTTAAATTACCCTATATTCATTTACGAGACCTTTTATTAATCCCAGTTGCCCGAAGGACGGGAGTGAATGATTATATTCCGCACGAAATTTATAATTCAGTGTAACGTAATATGGGAAATCTGGAATAACCGTGGGGACAAGATAAAGAGAAGCAGTTTACAGTGCACCTTTAATAAGTTTACACGTATCAATCAGCTGCAACGGCCGGCTCGCTTTAACTTTATAACCCTGATTACCGGCTTTTTGCTGCAACTGGTCGTTTTGGTTTGCCCGTTTATGCATCCTAACCTCGAAATTTAATTTAGTTCCACCGTTTAATCAGCGGTAGGTAAGTACGTTTCGTATCCTGAATAGCGATATATAACCGAAACGTGTCTCGATTGTTCGATTAAAGTTTACTCGGTCGTATCTAATCTCACGGAACACCTGTTAAGCTTAACCTACAGAGAAACGCGCGCTGAACGATTCAACGGATCTCCTGCTTCCGAATTTCTGCTTTAATACTCCCTTTAGAGCCCACACGCATAAAACTTCCCGCCGTTGCTATGCGAATAAATAACCCCGATATGCTCGGTCCGGCGTCTAACGAGCGACTGTCGCGTCGTTTACCGCTGACGATGACATCTGGCGACGAGCGCCGGAAGTAAAGTAATTTCGTCTAAAAGTTCGCGAAACGGTTTCGATCGATGTACCCCGAAACTCGATACGTACACGAACCAATCGACATCGGGGAAATGGAATCACGATCGACGGTGGTAAAAGAACCGAAAACCAGTCGATAATGGTCCCCGGTGGCCCCGATTTAGCGGGGTCCAACGGCAATTATTTACGAGCAGATCTAGCCGGTAGCGAAAGGTTAGGAGGCGTGAATACAGTTGGTATACACGCATGCACGCGCACGCAATTTGATTCAATGTTCAGCGCTGTAGGGGAACAGGTTCTCCGGAGTACGTGCCGGGCCGGATCTGGATACGTGGTTAACATATAATTATCGGTAATAGGTAATCAGAGGAGGGCAGCCCCTCGTCCAATTAATGCGTATCTATTTTGCCGGATCTGAATGGACGATGGGTGGTCCTTATTACTTTCGGTAATTAGTCTTTTAATCGATCGTTTAACTCATTCCTACAGCCGGGAAAAACGTTGATGAAGGGTTAGCCGGATCGCGCGCCACCTTCGTCGCGTTTCCTTCGGGCGTCCACGCAGATCATTGCAAATTACGATAAACGTATAATGGGTCCTGCTCGTTTCACGGTTAACACCGATGATTACGTGAAAATTGCGAAGCTTTCTAACCTCCTATTTCTTCCGACTTAAAATTCGAAAAATAATTCTCGGCAACTCGTTTAAAACCGTCCAAGACTTTCCACGCGACCCGACCGATTCCGAACTTTTAACACGGCTCAATGGGCGCGTAACTCGCTCGGTGGAAAGTTTCGAAAGGAGCTCGGTCGCGCGACAGTTCTCGAAAGGAACGTCCCCCGGAATGGCGCGTGATATAAAAGCGCGGGGAGATTCAAAACACGTAGAAGGCCTCGGCTACGCCGGGGATAGTAAGTGACCAATGCACCGACGCGAACGGTGTTTATGGGCGTCGCAATCATCGAGCAACGGGCGCCTTTTTTGTAAAAGCCAACTCCTCGAATAGCCACGGAGAGCGTGTGCACGTACATAGTGATACGTGGTAGCGATCATTATGCACCACCCACACGGGAGGTTCGCGGCGACTATTCTAATGACGGCATAAATCACGCTCCTCCGTAGGAAGCATTTATCATCATCGAGATCCTTTCTCCTTCCTCTTCGGCTTCTTCATCCTTGTCTCTCGCTCACTCGCTATCCGTTCCTCCGTCACCTCTCTCTCTCGCTCCTCCTCTTCACTTGCTTCCCGCCTTTATGCACACTATTCTTCGCCACTCCGACAGTTGCATCCACCTCCTAGAAACCACCCTAGAGGAATACTCTCGTACGCCTTTTATCAAGAAATCACCAAGTTCCGCCACTCGAGGCAACATGAACTTTCTTCTTTGTTTTTTTCACAGCTGACGAGAACTATAGCAAGAGTAGGCAGTCCAATATGGTCATCCCTCGTCCTCCATTTTTTTTCTTTTTTTTTTTTTTTATATCGGAACGACTCTCATCCGCATGTTCATTAGAGATTAGTTTAATGGCCACAGACCGGGTATCGATCACTCTTAATCGTCGCTGTTGTGCGTCGTTTTTAATGTCACCGTGATTGATCGACGATGTAATTAATTACGGTAATGACTCCGTAACTCCCCGTAGTTTCATCGGCCCTGTCGCTGCCCAAAAATACCCCGTCCCTCGACATAACCTCACATTACACGTCGCAACCCGACACCCCAGAGATAAGACTTCGTTCCGATCCCTACCTTCGGCTAACCTCAGCTTCGTTTTATACACCATTCACCTCGTAACGGTAATTTCCACCATTCCATGGGACCCGGCTCTATGGGAACATCAACGAATCGCGCGAAAATTGATCGGCACGGGCGAATAGTTCGCGGATCTGCCGGCTGGTGCGCTCGCGTCGGCTGCGTTTATAGAGCTCTATATGTCGAGTCTAGTGAATCGTAAAGTTTCCGAGACACGATTTTCGATGTGACGCGTCGTGATGCGACACGGAAGCACTCGCGATCACGATCGATGGTCGCGCGAGCGGAACATTCCTTGATCTCGTTATCCGCCGCTCCATCCGCCTTGGAACGGATTCCTCGAACTCTCGTGATCAAGGCGTTACGTTCTTCTACACTGAATGGACCGATTACTATCGCGGATGAAATAAAAGGAGCCGTTATTCACCGGTCGGGATCTCGTTGTTGTATCTGCCCGCTGCTTGACAGGAAACGCGTGTACCCCAAGAAAGGCGCGGAGAATTTATACCGTACGCGGGATAATGGCGGAAAACTTTCCATGCGCTATCGATTTCTATAGAATCGTGTATAAACAACGTATTAAGATCCTTATCGCCTTGTTCTTCGGGAGTAAAATGTGGGAATAAGTTGATAATAGTGGAACGAGATCGACGTGCTCTAGCTTTAGGAATGGGAACAATTAATTAACACTAGAACTACCAATCCAGTCAAAATGACTGGTCCCAGAATTTTCTTTTTTGCAATCACCGAACACTTACACCTGCTTTAAGAATAAAATTGGTATCAACTCGTATTAAGAAAGAACTGTAATCAATATATTCACTCATTATTCGTCGTATCGCTGAAATTACTATAATCTGAGCACGTTATAGTTAGGTACCCATTAAAGATCGGTAGTTCTAGTGTTAACACGGTAATTTAATTAGAGGTATTTGGTGAATATTTAAAAGTCCTAATTAATTCGTTCGTTTTATTGTTTTATGAAATATTTTATTAATTTCTCGAAAAATAATTTTAACGAATTTCCTAATTTCCTGTGGTTGAACAGAAGAAGACGTTGAAAAAGATGAAACGAAATGAAAAATTTATTTCTGCGAGGTATTTGCTCGAGTTAATTCGATGTCTAGGGGAATAATTTATCGACAGGATTTGAAATAACTCACTGGAGTGTGTAAAGAAAAATGAACACAGAGATCGAGAACGCACAGGTATCCGCTAATTCTATACCGTAGTTTTAATTATACAAGTACGATCAGCACATAGGAAAGTTATGGAAATTATATCGAGTCGATTAGCAAATATTTGCTGGTTTCGATCGATCGAAACGTTGAAAGTTAAACCGTGACGTCTAACGACTTAATCGAAGCAAGAAAATGATCCACACGATCGAGGCATGTCGATCAATAATGACTAACAAGCGATCGCACCAACGAGTCCGGGTATAATTAACCGGTGAGAAGCTGAGCAATTAAAAGCAGCGAGCAAAAGGGTTTTTCAGGCCGAGGATCATGGACATAACCTCCTCTCGCGTGGTTACAGCGTTGCGACAAGTGTACACACCCATGCTCGCGGTTAATGCGTCTTGTCTTCCACGGGAGAACAAGCGTAAGAGGAACAAGCGATCGCGCAGCCTGACGTCATAGTCGATCCTTCGCACGATTAGTCGACAGTGCCGCCGCGAACGGTATCGCGCAATTGACATTTCGAATAATTTATTGTCTCGTTAATACATCCTGCCGGGGCAGAAGGGCGTAAACCCGGTACTGGCATCCATACATCGTCTCGCAACTGCCTCTTCTGCCCCGTCTGTTAACCCCCTTTTTACGCTAGGAACGAAGCAAAAGTAACGCGACCTTTAAGTTCCTACGCTTGAACGTAAGATGTCGCTAGTGGAGCGTCAGAAAAATCTTGCACTGCTCTTAGTAGCGACGGTGAGCTATGGCGATCGCGTCGCCATCTGTGCATTCTTTCGTAATGTCCGCCGCATGACGTTCAGGTTACGATTAATAATATCGAGTCACGGGAGTGAATGATTGATTCTAGTGGACGTTAAAAAAGTCGCGGGACAATGGATTAAAGTGCTTATGATGTCTGTTCCAACCCGGTTAAAAATAATTTGCAATGGAAGAGCCTGTTTATTCACACGAATCTGAAACACACGTCACTGCCAGGGACGCTGCACGTATTGCGAATCGTAAAAGGTATCCTCGCGAGTCGTGCGTTTTCGTATCGAATTTCAGTGCAGATTATTGAAATCGGAAAGGGCGAGGAGCTTGCTCAAAACATAATTGGATTAAAAGTTAACCGAGAAGACAAAATTGGTACAAGTTTCAGGCTAGTCGCCACGATTTTATTAGGATCAAGAAGTTTCGTATTGTAACCAGTTGCTTGAAATTTTGATACACAATCGTTGTAACATCTGTCAGATATATCTATAGAATTAAAATCTGTCTCTTTTCAGAGAAGCGTTAAAATTTCATCGTAGATTGGTCGGATATTTTCATTGCAAAAATTGAATCGCTTCAAATCCAAGGTGAATAAAATAAGCAAATATTTTATTTTTTTTTTTTTTTAATTTTTTCCCGTGATACTAATTTTTAAAAAACTCATCGCTATTTTCAGAAAGTTCAAGAACGAAAATTTTTCGTATATTCTGTGGACACGTTGGGTAATGCGATAAAGCGTTAATTAGAAATCTACCACTCGATGTCGTCTCGACGACGACCAACTGCGTTCGTATTCTCCGGTAAAATAAATCGCAACCACGATGAAAAATTGTGGGGGATTTTTAATCCCTAATTTCGATTTTTGCTCGGTGCCTTAGAAATACAGTGAACGTATAAAAATCGAGTGCAGTATAAATGGGATTTCCAGTTCGTGATAATATATTCGCAAAATTATTTGTGAATATCTGCTTTAAAAATACCGGTGAATTTCCATAATTCCGCCATTCGGCCATTATCGAATATCCATTTGGTATAAAAATACGGATGCTGATCGCGTCGGTGAACAAATTTTCGAAGACGTGTTCGATTCAGCGAACAAACAACCGTTTACGAGTTTATCTCTCGTCCGCATCGGCATCGGGAGCTTATTTCTTTTTTTCTGCGCGACAAATGAGTCAGGAGGAAGAAATAGAAGCGAAGGATCGAGATGGCGTGCGACGCAGATGCGATTGTCGGCTCGCTTCAATGGCGACGAGTCTGCGCAGACGACCTCGAGCAATTATGAAAATGGATAGAAGACAAAGGAGGCAAATGAAGAATTGCAAAGGTGACAAATCGCGAGCATTGTTGCCTTGGTGTGTAACGTAATACTTTACAGGTCAATCAAATTCAATTAGCTCTGACATTCGTTAGCGACTGCTCGTGCGGTGACAAATCGACACGACATAGCTGCGCAATCGATGAACGACTGAGAGGAAAGTTAACGGAGGAATGGTCTCGTGGACACGAAATACCGATTGTTGATTCTTCACGGGATATAAATCGCTGATATTTATCGAACGGTTAATAGTCATGGACTCTGTGGGAGTAAGTTAATAAATTTCTTTGAAATTTCTATTACGCAACTAAGTACGTGTAGCTCCAAGAGTTGCCACGTGTTACACGCGTTATTTCTAAAAAGTATGATTTTCACGCTATTGTGAAATGGTAATTACTATTGATTTGCCGATTACCCGGATCAAATCGATTTTAGTTATTATAAGTTATTACAATCCTTTGTACTCGTGTCTAGGTGTCCCATGGTGCGATAAAAATTTACTGGTCGTTTGGAGAAGAGGAAGAGGAGAATTCTGAACACGAAGTATCGCTTATTAGTAACGCCTGTTCGCATAAATAGGCTGCAGTGTTATTTATCACGTTGCAAATATTTCTCAAAATTCACTTCAATTCAAATTCAATACAACTACTTAACAATTTTCAGATTCCACGTTCGAATTCTAAATTTCAAACTTGCCATGATACACCGTGCACAGTATAGACCAGCACCGAGATCAGAACCCAAAGGATACCAAGTGTACGCATGCATGTAAATTCTTGATGAAGTCCTCGCGAGAGCCCATGCATCACCTAAGTGCAGATAACATAGCAGCCAAAGTGTTAACCGTTGCAGCAGCCGAAGAACAAAAAGCCTATAAGACAGCGGATTCAGTGAACCTGTCCACCACGAGCCAAGCAGCGATAAACATAGCCCGACGCGTACCGATATTCTATTTCAATAAGTCGTGTACAAATGTTCCTCACGGCGAGCACGCGGCATGTAAAAAGCGCATCGATAATCTATTCGTCATTGTATTCAATAGCATAAGATGTAATCGAGACGAGTAATCGCGGAGCAAATTCAATGTCGGGTTGCCAGTCAGTTGTTCGCGCTAGTCTGATTGTCACGTTACGTTAACCGTGCAGAGCGTTATCGAGGACGCTTATCGACAAGCTTTAGCCGCTATCGAGAGTCACAGGTGGCGCAGTGGTCGCGGTTAGTTTCGACAAAAGTGACGGCAAGGATTTACGTGAAAAGGCGTAAGCGTCGCCGATCGTTCGCTGAGAACCGCGAGCATGGGCGTCGACGGGCGACAGCATTGCGACCGCCCATCGATACACCTCGTTGGCCGGACAATAATAATTTATATATGCTATCGAGCTGCTAGGTTGCACGCTAAGGTAGCCTTAACGATCGCAACGTATTGCCGCGCGAGAATAATGACTGCACGACGACCATTAACTAACCACGATCGAGCTGTACCACGTCCGATCGCTGTTTCCGCGCATTATGCTAATCCCACCTATCGTGGCTGGCCCCCTCTCTTTCACACCGCCTTTCCGCTCGTCTCTCTTACCTCTTTTCTGTATCGATCGAACGATAATTAACTGAATACTTTACGCGAGAACGGTCTGCGAACCGTTTCTGGATATTTATGAAAGAAGCTTTGGAATTTCATATTTTGTAAATAGCAGGTATTCTTGTATTTTCACGGTAGCTAAGATCTCCTTCTTAGATAGGATTCATCGATTTTGCAACTTTTTTGAATACGTAATTTTTAATAATTTCATTAATTATGATATATAATTATGTTTTATCGAATCTTCCTAGTTTCCTCGTGTTTCAAGGGAAAACAAAGATTTTACCGAAGCTTCTTGCAAGATATCGACAACCGTTCTATTACTTTCTTCTTTCTTTTCTTTCTATTTTCTTTTCCTTCTTTTCTTTTTCGCTGAAGTTTTAGCAGATGGAACTTGTTATTGCTGGTATACGAGTATAACAGTGATTGAGGTTGTCCCTTGGTATCGGTCTGCAGAGCTCTCGAAGCAAGAGCATCCTCTCTACTCTCTGGAGACGTTCTGTAATATATTTTGGAAGAGCCACACTCGAATTCGTAATATTAACAGAAGTAGGAAAATTGAATTTCCTAGCTTAGAGAAGAAACAATAAATGTGTCGAAGTTGAGACTAACTCTGTAGCACGTTACGAGCACGCTGATTTCATATCAAATATTATTAGAAACGTCCAAAATCTTCAGGAACTTTGAAACTGTCTAGCGATCAATAACACATTTAAACGCGTGATTTAAACCTCACATAACACGACTCTTGTAATATACCATTTTCCGAAACTCATCATCCACGTTATACGTGAGTCACTGGTAATTCTGTAATCAAAATTACATACCTCGATATTAATGTTTTTAACACGTCGTACACAGAGTGAAGTGAAACGCGCAACTATACCTTTGATTAATCATCGGCCGAGAGACTCTTTTTTCCTGCAGTCTACATACTTTTTCCTGCGTAAATTCCAGCATTTACGATGGACGGATTAGTAGCGAGTCAGCGAGCTAGTTTTCTCCGAGGGACGGATTCCACGAATCGAAGCCGCGTCACGAGAAGGAACTACTCCGGCTACCTCGGATCTCGCGTGTTCGCGGCAATTAGACGAAGGTGTGACAGATACGAAGAGGTTTTGCCGTGAAACGAGCAGAGAGGAAGGTGCAGAGCGTAACGCATGGCCGACCATAAATTATTGGTCGATGCTCGGAATTAATCGGATCCTAGGAATGGACGGGAAGACGAGGCCGTGTGCGCATTCATCGCGAAGAGGAGCTAGGGCGATAGAACGGTCGGCCAGGACCAATTAAACGAACAAAGACGTCTAAATGGGACGCTAGACCGTCATAGAAATATATTTACTTGTGATTGGATGCATTCAGTGGCTGCATGGGACGGCACGCATGCGCCGGGAACGAAATAACGAACGACCACTAGATCGCTCGATCGATAATGTCCTCATCCATTTCCATTCACCGGTTCGAGTAACACCTCGCCAGGACGAAATTACTTAATTTGCGCTCGGGTTGCTCTGCTCCTCGGCCTCTCGTCGGGATTGTGATCGTTTGTTATCAGGGGAGACCGAGTGATCTACGGTTGTTTTAGATCGTCTTTACTGTCCCCGCGTGCACACCATCGGTAACTCGTTGAAACTATCGCCACGTCCTATCTGCGAAACCGAGTTAAAAGCGAACGTTCGATGAACGATGATCGCGCCACGGTGCGGTAAGAGCTTGTACTAGATGGAATCGTATCGAGAACGATAACGTGTTTGTCGTGATCACGTCCTTTTTCTGATATCGTCAATTATATATTCAGATTATCTATTCTATTTACTCCGGATGGAAAAATTGTTTTTGCAAAGCCTCCCCTAAAGCCTAGAGATTATAGATGGCGCGATTCAATCGGAGAATCCAATTTAAGACGCGGTCCTAACAATGGGAATCGATTAACGTCTCGCGAAACGAAGACGCAGAAACGTATGTCGAAACGGGGCACCCGATTCCGTCGATAAGCGACCGACTGCGTTTCACCTTCGCCTCGAGATAAATCCGGATTAGTCCGATGAGGCAGTCGGAAGGGAAACGTTGAATCTTAAGGGGATAAGGTTACAGTAAATATAACGCTTTGCAGTTAACCGGTTCCACTCGTAAATTCCCAAGAGGATAGTGAATTTATGCGGCTGGCAATTTATGTAGATCCGACCAGCTAGTCGGCCGCGGACATCAAACTCAAAAGTATCGAGCTTACAAATAAATTTAACGTCCATTCAACTTCTAAACACGCGAACATCCGACAGGAATGTACAGTAAAGTATTTTGCTATAAAGCGTGTTTCAGAGCCCTAACGTCGTGCTGAAGTACTAAACGTTAAAACTTTCTCTCCGTTTGACTTAAACGATGTTGAAAATTGCTAGATAAGGGCCGGTTAAAGAGAGTGAGAAGTATATGAGTTAGAAAATTGAATTTTCCTTAAACTACGTGTATTCTCAGGCGTCATAGCCCTGTCTGTCATTCAACGCCGCGTTTCGGCCAAGATGGTAATTAGTGAGATTCTTTTTTACCATTCGCTGAGATGTTCGACGACATTATTTTCTTGTTTTTAATTTAATACATTGACTATTGTTAACGTCAATAATAGCTGGTGTCGACTAAATAAATATAGGATTCCTTTATTATTTTTTCAAACTTTTCTCTAAAATTTGAATACGTCGATAATTGCCGATAAAAATTTGTGCTAATTAAATAGATATTTTTTGGTTACTTTTTCTCAAACGTTAACACGTTGATTGTTGCTATTGTTAATAATAACAATGCTAACTAAATGAATACTAAATACTGCCTTATCTAAATTTCAGCATTATAATTAACATTTCTGAGATATTTTATTTCAATACTATCGCGGTAATGGGAATTCTATTCCAACAAGATAGCTACTAAAAATGCAAAACACCATGGACAAACGTGTTCGCACACCTCCGAGATTCGTGCATTTCGACCCAGCGTTTTCTTTTTCTCCTTTTACGATCATTCTCGGCGGAATCGTTGTGGAATCGAAGCCGCGACTCGATTGGTAACGAACCCGATCTCATATCGGGGAATAAAGGGTGCCGATCGAAAAGAAAGGAGAAAAATCACGTGGATCGTTAACCGAGCCGACGACAATGTTCGTGGCGTGGTTGAAGCCACCATGGCAACAAATCACTCCTTATATAGTCGATCGGAGTTTCTGCGCGCGTAAGATGAAAAGAAACGGTGCAAAAAAGAGGAGGCGGCCGCGGAACGGAGGAGAAAAAGATGAAGATGACGAAGGGAAAGGTAGGGATGTGAAGGGTACAGCGAAGAAGACTCGACCGGGAGAAGAGTGGAGGAAGAGGGATCGAGCCGCGAGGCCCCATGCGGCGCTGAATCACGCTCGAACCTTTTTCACTTTGAGGTCCTTCAACGGTGCCCCTGTTGGGTCTTACCTTTGTGAGGCTGGCGCCGTGATTTTTCATCGGCGTCGGGAATAGTCGAAACACGACGGACTCTGTCTCGCTCGGCTTGTATTTCAGGCCCTTCGTCTGGCCGCCTTCCCTATTTCTACCGCGCCAACCGGCCCCCTTTCCCCTTCCACCACCTTTTCCTCCCTCGATCGATTATTCCCGACTATTTTTACACGGTATTCACGGTTTACCGGACTCCCATTGGAATCTCGGCTTCGTTTCTGGCATTCTCGGTACCGACGACTCGGTATAAATTATACTTCGTGAAAACTGCTATCTGTACTATGCTCATCTCTCACGAATATAAGACTGATGAAAATTTCGGATCAAGTTCCGAAAGGTCCCAATTAATTTTTCGTATAATATACTGAATTTTACTTATACGTACACATAATAATAGTAGCCGTGCATGAGTCAATTCCCAACCATCATTTTGCTATCGTATCTACGTGCAACAACACGTGGCAGCAACTAGCAACCAATAGTAGTATAGCAGATGAATTCTTGGGAAAGGTATCTTCATCGAAATAAATATGAATTTCGGTGAAATTTAGCATGTACTCCACTTCCACGCATAACCTAATCTAACGTAGTCATTACGTAATTTAACACACAAAATGAAACAATTTAAATTATTGCGATGATACCGTGGTTATGATATTGAAGATCATCTCCGTTCCCCTAAATTTATCTATTTATCTTGACAGGTTACTAGATATTTTTAGGTTAGGAAGCTACTTATGGGTTACTTAGGTTACCCATAACCTATAAGTTACCCAGGTTACTGGGCAGTACTTTTCAGAACTGTAACCAAATATATTTCATTTTCAATCTTTGTGAAGGATATACGGGGTGTGCTCGAAAGTTTTCAAAATTTTGCCAGACGATTTGTAATCGTTACGATTGAATGGCGCCAAATGGTCGGCGCGATTGAGGGATTTTTAATAAAAGAACGGAAGGACTTGTGAAAAATGAGACGTGAATGAGAGGTGGGAAAAAAAAGAGAGGAAAGGTAACAACGGCCCGTACGAAATTCCTATCGCGGGGATCGATACGGTTGTTGAAGCTGCGTTCGGTTGTAACGACTGCGATAAAGAGGAAGCAGATAAAAGGGAACGATAGCGGAAGAAGCGAAGAGAATGGGCGGGCGCAAAATGAGAGTTACATCGAAATCAGACGATGGGTGTTCCGCCAATCAATTGCTACTTGACAGCGAATGGTGAATGCTATTGATGATCGGGAATGATTAATGACGCGGCGGAGCTATAAACGCGGTAATCTGTATCGGCATCGAAACCGATTTACATTGTACCGTTTCTTGTTTCGGAGGTGTTATGTACCAGGCCGCCCACCACTGGTTCCTTTCGAATCAGCTATTCTCCCGGCCCGATCTAGGGACCCCCAGACAAATGGCTGAGCACGACTAAGAGCGAGTCCCTTTTCAGATAGAAAATTATCACTAAACCTACCGTGACTGATTAAATGACCGTTTTTACATTAATTATTTCAAAATATTCTGCGTCCACGTTATCACTTTCCTTATAATATACTTTGAAAGTATTAATGATACTAAAACATGTTTCAAAATAAAACTAGATAGTACTAGGGAGTAATTTTGTCAGTGCGTCAGTATCTACATAAAGGTACCAAAGCCACTTATAGTGCAAGATAATTGCTTTAGAAGATATTATAATTTTAATATCAGACCTTTTTTGTGAATTATTTATTTTTTAATAAAATTTAGAAGATGTAAAAACTTGAGGGTAGATGTAAAATGTTTAATACTTCTCATGGAAAGTGTATAAAATTCTGTTATAGCATATCAGGTCGTTGAAAGTTTTGTGAAGTACCAAATTATACCCAGAATAGGTGTAGGTTCTTCAGTTAGGATAGCATGGATTATTACTTGCGTAACAGTCTTCTAGTTTAATATGAAAAGTCTCCATGCTTGTAATTTCTCTCAGTCACGTGGGCAAAATTTAGAATGTTGCTGGGAATTTAATAGGCATCGTGACAAAATTTAATATTAGCTTGCAGAGTTTAGACTTTGATGAATAATCCATGCAAAGACAGGCTTTGTCAAATATAATTTGCCAATTATCGTGTTATATATCGAATATTTAAACTGCACCAATAATGCAATATATTATTACCAATAAAATCGACGAGACAGTATTAATTTTTCAAGATTTCAAGCAAATAACGAACCTCGAACTACCTAACTTATAAATCTATATTAATACAAATTTCTACTCCTAACATTTTCAAATTTCACACCCAACTTCGTCTTCAACTGGGCAAGCATTCAATGTATAAATCCCTTAAGAGAAAGAACCTAAAAAACAAAAAACGCGAACTTAGAAGCTTTTCTTATGACATAGTACATCTATATAGCAAGTAATCAATGCAACCGCATGCTCCAACTATTGAACGAAACAAACTGGTATATAGCATATTGACAAAATGCCCTGTGCACATTATCGAAACGGACCTCACGGATCGAACTGCCAGAAACTGTTGCGGACACGTTTGACCGAGAGGAAGTCTTTCGCAGACGGTCTCTCCGCAGCACAATTGCACATAGCAGTTGTCTCTGGGTAAAGTCAGAACAAAGAGTCCATGTAACACGATAGTGGGTTTCGTGTTTCAGACGGGCATGCTACGTGGCGATCACGGGGAGTTCTGGTTGGAACCAGTCGCCGTGTCCCCGGAAGAAGAACGAGTCCGGCTGGAGGAAAGGCTGGAAGACGCCGGCGCCGAGGGCCGTGCCACGGCTGGGCTGTACCGGAACTCGCTGCTCGGTAGGCCGCATCTCGTGTTCCGTAGGTCCGCCGAGCAGCCGCAGCTCGAAATCGGCGCCGCCGGCCGCAGCAGACGCCGACGAAAAAAGAAGAGAAAACTCGAGAGAAACTGTGGCACTCGCGGTGAGAATCCACCGACACCGTTCTTCCCCCACCACGCCGTTTACTCTTGCCCGCACCCCATCCCATTCGTCATTCTGCAAACCTTTTTCTTCTCCTTTCTCCTTTTCGTCCATTCTTCTATCTCTCGGCTCCTTTGCATCGGCTTCTTAAGATTCTCCTTTTCGTTTTGCCCCCAAGAAGGGCCTAATCCAAAGGCGACTATTAGCAGCGTGTGTCGGCTTTTTTTTTCTTCCACTTGCTGATTTGCTCGATCTCCTGGTGATAAAATTCTCGTTATTAGTAATTTAGCTTAACCCCAAAAACGTGTTTCTTAAAAAGTTTATACCGTATAATAATAATCAGGTACCCTGTTGCATATCCTTATTCAAAATTTTATATTTTCCCACCAAAAGGTTCTAGTATTTGATGAGATCGTTATTTGGTTTTCTCTTGTCATCTGTTAAAAAAGTGTCTGTCAAAAATGGATTCTTATGTAATAATAATTTTTATATTACGTTCTGATTACATTTTGTACAAGCTGCGTGTCTATCACATAACTGTTACTTGTGTTGTAAATATGCTTTTAACAGTAACACAGTGTAGAAACTCATAGGGGTGACTGTATTTCACGAACATGGAACGTCGATGATTTTAGTCATTGACATAAGAGTTAATAGATGGACGAGTCACTGTTAACTATAACAAAAATACGAATATATATTATTTTTCTCACAGACAAATTAATTTTGCGAATAATAACGAAAATTCACTCTTACCATGCATGTAATTTTGTCTTTAATATCAACCGGCAGAATTTTTATGATAACCATAAAGTTTGCTATCAGCTAGTGGTCAAAAAAGAATTCATCGAGAGTCTCAGAAATTTATCCGTACCGTTTGAAAATTACCAATTAGCGAAGTAGCACCCTTATTCTCACACGTGGTATCTAATTTTCACGAAAGAAATTTCCCATAACCGACGGCTTAAATAGTAGATCGAATCTCCAGTTACCCTTCCAACCCGTTCTCTTCTCGTTTCGTCCATTTTTCTTTTTTTTTTCTTTTTTCGATTTCTCCTGCTAGGAACATTTATGCGTCTGAGGCCACGGGGTAATTGGATACACGAGTTGTAAAGCGTGGGCGTGTCGACGCCGAACGTTATCTTCTTATCGATGAAATTGCTTCGAGATACGACAAATGTTACCACTCGAGAATTTTTCTCCCGTTAATTACGGACCTGTGTAATTAGAGACTGTTTTTAAGGTGCAGCGAACGTGAGTATAGCACTTCCTAATTAAATGGTAGTATTTCTGAATCTTTTATACTTACATATGTACCCGATTCTATTCACGCGCACCATATCTTCGAATCAATTCCATTACTTCGTATAATGAATTTTACCATTCTAATTGCGTTACGCGACAACCTCAATGTAAATCACAAGTACAGTATAGGTATAACCCGTTTGCCGGATTACCGTGAACTTTCTGCCATCCTTGATGTTTATCCTAATATTAATGTGTTCTACTATATCATAGTTAGGTCGTAAAATATTAAAATAATGTTTATTGCACCATAGAAGCTTATATCACTTTTCTTTAATTAAAGAAAGAATTAAAAAATGGGATTTAATGGTGCAATGAGACTTGGATTTTTTAACTAATTTTAAAGGTTAAAATATTTCTCGGTAGGAGTAACTGATAATTTTTTACCGACCGTTCCAATCACATTTCGCATAAATAGAATTCTAGATGTCGCTTGTACGTTTGTCAACAATTAAAACTCTTTTAAATTAATTCCAGCAGAAAGCTAGATTACACTACACTGTTATTTGTTACAACAAACGCGAATTAAATATGCGCAGTAATAAGCTTAATTTTTTACCGCGATTTTTTTCATACAAAGCCATCAAAGTCTGCAATACGGTGAAATTAATAAGAATACGCTATGTCTTTGTCAACCGCCCAAGAAGTTAGTTCTCCCTTTCGATCGTAAATCTGTTTTAACAAATACTGAAGCCACGCCTTATTTCCACCTGTTTATGCATCGCGAGCGCCACCATCGTCCAAGACGACGATTCCGTTAATTACATCCATATAATTCACTGACGAAGCGTGGCCGATACGAAAAACCTCAAGAGTCTACCTCTAGCGGCGACGAGATTATAATTAATAGTGAACCAACCGACGGAGCGATAACTGTAACGTGGTGGGGAACAGAAGGGAAAGGAATGGGAAGCGAATGGGAAGCGGCACCCATAGTGAGAACGGACCGACACCTTCTTTTTCTTCTCCACCTTCGCGTTCCCGTTCTCGTTCCCGTTCCCCACCCCATGGCTCCCTCTGGCGACCAGCTTGTTCGCCAGCGGCGCCTATTACGAGTATTTATACCGTTTACGCATATAATGTAATTGGATGCGTAGCTCTATAGGTGACGTGGGCGTTCTAGCGACATCTTCCGTTCATCCTTTTACCGGCACGAACATCTTTGACCGTGTCGCGAAAAATTTGAATTCAATATTTATGAGCTTATCAAAGTCCATTTCGATAAAATCTCTCTGATGATCTGTCTACGTTCGGTCACTAATTATCTCGATATTGGATATTTTAATATATAGAGTGCGGGTTAAGAAACTGGGGGAGTGACTTGTCGCGTGACCAGTCGTTGGTACTTCTTATTGCTGGAATAAGTAAATCAACGCCTATTTCTATTGATATCTCCTTGAAACGAGTTTACTATTATCAAATCCGTGAATCGTACACGCGAATATATTTTTCTTAACGACTTTAATTACGAATGACGTCATCAATGACCAGTTCTTTTACGATCTTGTTGGATGTTTTAATTAATTATCTGTGAACTGGTATTTCTTTCCGTTTGTGGAATCAATAGCCGGAGAAGTTACGGACTAGGATAACGAGAAATAAAATAAAAATATAGTTGCACGATACAGAAAATATGTAGCAGTCTAAATAAAAAAATGTATACAAAATTTTTTACGAAACATAATGGGATATACTATTTCAGAACAACAAATTTAATAACTCTGATAAACAAATAATTTTACACATTAACGTGAGAATTTACATTTCCTTTCTTACCATGAAAGTTACACTGATACCCTGTAGCCCGTCGGTATACCACCAAACTTTGATCGTCTGATTTCAAATTAACTGTGCGAATAGACGCAAGGGGCGCCATCAGCACCATAGGAAATGAGGCAGCTTAAATTCTCGTGAACCGAAATCGGTAGTTGAACCATGGAGCAAAGTATTCAAGGGAGCGAAATTAATTCGGCTAATTTGGTCACGAATTTCGAAAGTGGTGATCCGTGACCAGTGTGTTTGCCGTGATTCCCATGTACAACCTATTAACCGAGTGACGAGGCCGCGTTTCAACGGATTAAACAATCTCGCGAGGAAACTGATACGGAGGTAAGATCCAACTTGGTTGATAGGTGGCGGCATGGTCGACACGGGATAATCCAATTCGCTGCAAACCCGTAATTAAGCGCAATGAATATCCATTTCGGCAAGCTGGCCGATCTATCGGGAGGCTCGAATGAAATCTTAATTATACGCCTCTGCGATCGAGCAATCTGCATAAATTAAGAGTCCGTCTTACGTGCCTACCGTGTGTATGTCTTTTTCGAGATAGAGCACAGACCGAGCTCTTAGATAACTGTGGTAATTTCTGAACGCTGCATTACCCGAGGAAGATTGATGAGCTTGCATGAAAATTAAACATACGTTTTCGCATCGTCTTGCCCTTCATTACCGACCTGATTTTTCTATCCGCGCCTGAAGGATTAGTTCCTTAATCAGCCACCGGGGAGAGTTTGAAGCACGCGTTTTACAATTGCTTAATGACGAATCGCGTGAATACGGATATCGGGTATGGTCAGTTTAGTTCGATCCTGTTCCTAAATTGCTCAATTTCCCAGTTCTATGTGAAAACGACTAGTCGATTCTCTCGTAAATCGACACCTCAGCGAGATCGTGGATCAGCAAATATATTGAGTTCGCCGTATCCTATACGTGAAATCCGTCAAACGCTCGATCCTATAGCGGCTCGGTGATTAATCATTCGATCGGCGTTCGATGATTCGTGTCGAGAAGATGGAATCCCTTTTACGAAAATCAAACGCTATTGCGTAAACGCCGGTCCCATTGAACTGGAACGGAATTTCAACACGAGATGCTAATCAAAGGCTTGATGGGGGGTGGGGTTATGTTTCACAGAGCCTAGGCGGCTGACGGAAACGCGGCTCGAGTGGCAAACGCAGCCAGGTCTGGTGCAGGTTCAAGGACGGGGCCGAAGAAAACAGCATCAGACGAAACGATGGCAGCGTTCCAGGAGATCGATCAGCCGACCACGTCACGTCGAGGCTCTCGTTGTCGCTGACACGACGATGATGGCTTTTCATCAGGACGGCGACGTCGAGACGTATCTGCTGACCATCATGAACATGGTTTCGTCCCTCTACCTGGATCCCACCATCGGGAATTTCATCAACGTCGTCGTGGTTAGGATTATCCTTGTCGAGGAGGACGACGCGGAAGTACGTGCGAATCACGGCGGTGATGTGCGTTGTGTTCAACAACTAGATGCACGGTGGAATTACATGAAACCGTGTTATCTAGTTTATTATTAAATGATAAAATATTAGAATTACGTAAAATTAGCTTTCCTTCTGTTTATAAGAGAAGTAACTATAGTCAGGGATAAAGATCTTAGTCGACCGATGATTTGAAATAAGATTCTTTTTCCGTTTCTTTTATTTCTCTATTTCAGTAATTTGGATAACTGTTAAAGCTCTTTTAATAATTTAGAAAAGTGGGGAATAACCTTTTGACAGCGCAAGAGAGTAAGAATAAACAGTCGAACAGGTACATAGTGGAATATATAACAATTATGCACATAATCGACAAAAATGATTTTTGAACTTGTTTTTAAACATTTAAAATCGCACGGCACAACTAATAACCAGATCAGGGGTGTATCCAGGAGTTTTTGAAGGGGACGAAATGTGGAAAGGTACTTCAATTTTTTCAAGTGGCTTAAAATTTGCTTATAATATATATTTTGATATTTTTGTATGATACTATAACTTAATCAATTAAATTCATATTCATTATTTACGCATTATAAAAAGTCAATAATTGCGATACGTATGATTAAATAAAATATACAACTTAATATTTTCTAAAATTATTCTCTTGCAGGGGTGATCGCCCTCTGAATCCACCACTGACACGATCGTACAATTCGAAAGTTAAACAATCTTCACGACTGCCATCTTTAACTCTGACTATACCCAGAACTAACCTAACTCGACGTCGCTTGATGTTACTGTCTAAAGCGATTCAACGACATGCGGCTTGAACATTCGTAAATTATTCGAACCTTTGGATTGTTCAACGAAACATGAGGAAAAAATTTGAATCCTACCGCAATGTCGACATTCGAATTGGCGAGCATACTCGTAAACCGAAAGCACAGTACGATCGAGGAACGAGAGCCAATAGAAAATGCGCGCATTTCTATTCAACGGGTCGCGAAACGGCCGAACTAACGTCTGTTTTCAGCAAGGGCTGGACATCACGGTGAACGCGGACAGGACGCTGTACAATTTCTGCAAATGGCAACAGAAACTGAACCCGGCGGACGACTCGCATCCGAATCACCACGACGTGGCGATTCTAGTGACGAGAGAGGACATCTGCTCGAGGGCGAACACGCCGTGTAGCACTCTGGGAGTGGCCCACGTAGCCGGCATGTGCCAACCGGACCGCAGCTGCAGCGTCAATGAGGACAATGGAATCACGCTCGCGCACACCATCACCCACGAATTGGGACACAAGTGAGTGGAAACGTTCGATCGATCTTTGACCAGGGAAAAAAAAGAAGAGGAGGGAAAAAAGATAACGATTTCGTTGGTCGAGTGTCGCGGGCAAAGTTGTCCCTAAATTTCCAGAGAATTTCGTAGGGAGAAGTAACGACTCCCCGGAAGTGAATTATCTTCATGAGGCTCGAGTATTACCTCTTCTGTAATCCGGAGAAATTTATTGCCACTTTTTTATTAGATCCTTAGAAGCACACTTAGCCTGGCCAAGCTTCTTTGCCTCGCAGCAATTACCCCAAACATATTTCATATTTCTTGGTCACCAAGTATCCTCCATCTGGGTAACTTTTTACTGCCATGTACGTCTTAATATTTATATTTGAATTTATTATAGCTGACTGATTGCTATCTCCTTGCCTCACAACGTTAAATTTCAAGTGACAAAATAGAATTGGAGTAAATTATAATTTTAAACATAATTGCATTAGATTTATGAAGTTTAAAAGTAACTATAAAATATAACTTCGAAAGTATATTAAATATTCTGATCTTATTATTTAAAATCATTCTTTCACCGATAAATTTTGATTTACTACTAACTCGTCTTTACCGATATACTGATGCAGGTTTCTGCAAATAATTTTATCGCTGACATAATATTTATGGAAATATTGAAAGCAGAAGTGTCTTAGGTGATAAGGTTAAGTGATAGTAAGGTTAGAATAACTTGGATAACAAGGTTAAGTCAAGTTAGGACACTATTTCAATATTCATAATTTGCCACATTATTCGATTTAACTTTAACACCTATAACTGTCAAGTCAAAATTAAACTTCGGCCTCAATAAAAATGTAACGTCGATTAAATTTCTCAAACCACAACGATATCGCGATCCTTTAATTGCACACGAATCACCATTTATTCTGCATTCGATTCGCGTACAATGATGTCGATAAGGTAGTACGGGAAATAATCGACCGAACCAATGCAGATTATATTGAATCGACTAATGAAGAATTCGGTCTCTGTGCTCGTTATTAATTAACTCTTTTTTACTAACCGATAATGCGACTACGTTATCGCGTGTGAGCACGTGCGAATTTCTTTTGTGAACCCTTCTTCATGGTTGTCAGTCCAGTCGTTTCATTCGACGAAATGATTCACGACCATGACTCGATTCTGATTTCAGCTTCGGCATGTATCACGACACGGAAAAAATCGGGTGTAGCAAGAGGGACGGTGACACTCTGCATGTGATGACTCCGACGTTTGAAGTGGACACCATTGGCGTTGCCTGGTCTAGATGCTCTAGAAGAGACATTACCAATTTTTTAGAGTAAAAAATTCCTTTTTTTAATTTGCCTAAACTGTAATTTTTTAATTTTTTTTATTTTCTTGAGTCTAGTTGTGTAATTAAATGTTAGCATTTTTGGCCCCATGTTGAATTAATTGCCAAGCGACAAAGAAATATTCTCAAGAAGAATTTTTTTTCTACAGTCAAGGAAAAGGTGAATGTTTAGAAGATGAGCCTGCAGACAATGACTATTCATATCCAGATTTACCACCTGGTGCAATGTACAATGCGGAGCATCAATGCAGACTTCAATTTGGGGTCAGGGAAGCTTCTGTTTGCTCCCCCTTGCAGGAGGTGATGAACAAAAGTAAATCGAGTACGGGGCAATTTTAGACCGGTGAATAGAAATCGGTGATTTTGTTCACAGATTTGCTCTAAATTATGGTGCATCGTCGATGGCACTTGCACCACCATGCTTCATCCGGCTGCCCCGGGGACACACTGTGGAAAACATATGGTACGAATATCATGATATATAAGTGTATACATTTAACAATCGTGCTTCCCAATCTGCATTTCAATACATATGCAAAAATCAACGATAATCCAAATACAGTCTTTTATAAATTAGTTAAAAAGAAACTTATTGAAATTGTAAAGATTATAATCTTAAAATTAATTTCTCCTCAAATATTTATCAAGAGAACTGAAAGATTACCGAACCTTAAATATTAAAAGAAATATTTTGTACAGATTTTAAAATTAAAATACAGGTTTACCGTCTAGTGATAACGAGGTGACTAGTGACATCTAGTATCAGCTAGTCGACACTAAATTGATACAAAGGTAAAAGACAGTTAGACCACTGTGCCTCACTCGGTCTAAATGTATTATATTTTCTTCCTTATTTAAGGAGGGTAATTCTTACATTATGACTAATCAAACTTGCATTTTTTTCACTCGCCATCCCTTTATCTCTGCACAGTACGTTTGTATTCCGTATCAAAAATCAAATATTAATATAATATAATGACTTTGAACGTTGTCACAGTGGTGTCAGAACCAAGAGTGCGTTCCAATCGTTGACAGACCGCGTCAAATTGACGGTGGATGGGGAGAATGGGGCTCATGGAGCGAATGCTCGAGGACCTGTGGCGCAGGTGTCTCGATTGTCGAGCGAAAATGTGACCATCCGGAACCAGCACATGGTGGGAAATTTTGCATCGGCGAAAGACGCCGATATAAAATCTGCAACACTGAACCGTGCCCGGAGGGTACACCTAGTTTCAGAGCAGTCCAGTGTAGCCATTACGATGGCAAAGAATACAAAGGGAAGAATTACACTTGGCTACCATATTTTGATCAAAGTAAGGCATCAATTTTTCAAATTTTTAGTTAAACATATCAAGATAGTTTTTTAATTATAATTATTGAAGTAATACACATATAGATTTAGGCATTATGATACTACTGGAACTAATTGATTTCGCATAATTTTATCTATTTAATATTTATTTCTAGCTTTTAGAATAGGGATATTATGTATTCGTGTTATGTTTTTAATAAGTAGAACGCAATTGGACGAAATAACTTCGTATTTTATTGCATCTTACAACAATAAATTATTTTTTACCATTAATCTACACTCAGCCGATATTCCATTCAACTTTAATCCGTAGAATACTAATGAATATCGTCCTTAATTGAAGCGGAACCCTGCGAGCTTTATTGCACCGACACAGAGGAGAGCGTAATTGTACCATGGGGTGAAGCTGCTCTCGATGGTACACCCTGTAACGTTGGTACCAGAGATATGTGCATTGCTGGGATCTGTCGAGTTAGTCTACTTAGACAAAATTTTCAATATTATTCTTTTTGTCTCGATACATTTTTGAATTGTAATTAACACCGCAGAAAGTTGGCTGTGATTGGACGGTAGATTCAGACGCCACGGAAGATCGTTGTGGAATCTGCCATGGTGATGGAACCCAATGCGAAACAGCAGGGGGAATTTACGACAAGAACGATGGTCCTGGATACAAAGAAGTCGTCGTTGTTCCCAATGGATCAAGAAACATAAAAATAGAAGAAATTGGAAACAGCAAAAATTATATCGGCATAGGTGTGCCAAACTCTGACAAATACTTCCTTAACGGAAAGCGGTTAGTAATGTAATTTAATAGGACCTGTGGCGCAGGTGTCTCGATTGTCGAGCGAAAATGTGACCATCCGGAACCAGCACATGGTGGGAAATTTTGCATCGGCGAAAGACGCCGATATAAAATCTGCAACACTGAACCGTGCCCGGAGGGTACACCTAGTTTCAGAGCAGTCCAGTGTAGCCATTACGATGGCAAAGAATACAAAGGGAAGAATTACACTTGGCTACCATATTTTGATCAAAGTAAGGCATCAATTTTTCAAATTTTTAGTTAAACATATCAAGATAGTTTTTTAATTATAATTATTGAAGTAATACACATATAGATTTAGGCATTATGATACTACTGGAACTAATTGATTTCGCATAATTTTATCTATTTAATATTTATTTCTAGCTTTTAGAATAGGGATATTATGTATTCGTGTTATGTTTTTAATAAGTAGAACGCAATTGGACGAAATAACTTCGTATTTTATTGCATCTTACAACAATAAATTATTTTTTACCATTAATCTACACTCAGCCGATATTCCATTCAACTTTAATCCGTAGAATACTAATGAATATCGTCCTTAATTGAAGCGGAACCCTGCGAGCTTTATTGCACCGACACAGAGGAGAGCGTAATTGTACCATGGGGTGAAGCTGCTCTCGATGGTACACCCTGTAACGTTGGTACCAGAGATATGTGCATTGCTGGGATCTGTCGAGTTAGTCTACTTAGACAAAATTTTCAATATTATTCTTTTTGTCTCGATACATTTTTGAATTGTAATTAACACCGCAGAAAGTTGGCTGTGATTGGACGGTAGATTCAGACGCCACGGAAGATCGTTGTGGAATCTGCCATGGTGATGGAACCCAATGCGAAACAGCAGGGGGAATTTACGACAAGAACGATGGTCCTGGATACAAAGAAGTCGTCGTTGTTCCCAATGGATCAAGAAACATAAAAATAGAAGAAATTGGAAACAGCAAAAATTATATCGGCATAGGTGTGCCAAACTCTGACAAATACTTCCTTAACGGAAAGCGGTTAGTAATGTAATTTAATACGTAGAAGTACTTCAACACTCATAAATTTATAAATTAAATTTATAATTTATATCTAAAAATTGATTCAAATTTTTAAAATATTCATATAAAAAGAGATATAATTTTAAGATTTTTAGATTTATTATTAAATTTGAAAATTTGATAATACTATAAAAATGTTATAATATTATAAATAGTACTTACAAACTGTCTATCTTGGTTTTAAAAAATAGGAAGATAGAAAATAATATGGAAATATTATGATCTAGATTTTCATTGTGATCTATGATTTTCATTCCAATTGAACAGGCAGATCACTTTAGCAGGCGAATACGAAGTCGCTGGAACTCCAGCTCTTTATGAGCGCGATCATGATAGAGAAAAAGTCAGAATTCCTGGTCCCATCAAAGAGGACATTGCAGTCTACGTACGTATACGATATTACCTAAATAATTCTAATTATATTCCATAACTATTCCAAAATTTTCTTTGTTTCCAAACCCATTCCACTTATAATTAGCCTGTTACCTACGCAACCATCACCTTATCTGTCTATTTATCTACTTCACTTTTTATCGATTTTCTAAGAGTTCACATCCACTACGATTTCTCTAGCTCTTTTCTTCTCATTCTCAATAACGTTGTCCCATCACTTCAGTTGATTTCCAGAGGACACTATCGGAATTTCGGACTGCGGTACGAATACACAGTACCGAAGAAGGAGCCTGACCGTGCACCGGAGTATTCGTGGGTATTTTCTGACTGGTCACTGTGCACGGCCACTTGTGGTGGCGGCACGCAAACCTCGAAAGCACTCTGTAATGAAAAGAAGAGCGGGGTCGTCGAAGACCACTTTTGCGACGGCATCGATAAGCCAGAATCGATTTTGCGGGAATGCAATCTGAATCCATGCCCGGCCAGGTAAAACCCAAACCGAACCTCGATGGAATAGTGAAAAGTCGAATTAAAGTCTTTCAATCATGGCCGGAAGATAGTACACTGAATCTCACTACAGATTTTATTAATTTTATTTTTTATTATTTTATTATTTTATTAAATTTTATTAACCATTGGACTCAAATTTTGACCGAATTGGTTAATGAATATTATACTTTGATTAGATAACCTATAAATTTATTAGTCGAATACACAATAATTCTTTTTTTAATTTTTTTTATCAATATTCAGTCGCTGATTTCAGTGATTTTGCTTGAAATATTTTATTTTACTAACCTTATTTTTATACTGTAGTAATGGTTATTTGTAATAATTACTACTAATATCTAATTCTTAACTGCCTTGTCAGTCCATAAGACTAACAGAGTAAGCAATTTTTAAATAAATGCATACAAATAAAATTTGAATTATAATCAAATACAGATTTATTTTGCTAAAATTAGGTGGTGGATCGGTCCATGGCAAATGTGCCCGGTAACATGCGGAGAGGGTGCTCTTCGAAAACGATCAGTGATGTGTGTCTCTTCTGGAATGGGTCCCGACAGATCGGATTTAGCTCTGCCGGATCGAGATTGCAACCGAGACGTGAGACCCGAAGAAGTCAGTCCTTGCCTCAATTTGCCCCCGTGCAGTTCGACAGAGCCACCGTTAATCGTCTATGCGGATAATAAGGATGCCTCTTTCTACAATGTAAGCCTGAACGATCAGGATGGTATCACGATCGTTGATGGTCTTACGACTGAGGAACCAGAGATTCTCGAGTTCGATAATGTGGTTGATGAAAATCCAGATAATTCCATGTATAATACTAAATCAAAGTGGTTTGTTTCAAAATGGAATCACTGTATAAATGGAAAGAGAACTAGAAAGGTTACCTGCTCGGTGCAGGGAGACTGCAATCCAGAGAACAAACCAACCACCGTTGAAGTTTGTCAAGGTGGAAGATGGCTTACTGGTGAGTTGCTTATTCCATGATATAAAGCATAAAGATAATGAATGGTAAACTGTTATTTCAAATATTACATTAATTGTTAAATATATAAACATACTAATAAAAAGATGTAATATATATGGTAATAATTTCGTTTTGCTGTCTGGCCTACTGCCAAAGATAGGATGACGCATAAAACCTTAATCTTTATGGGCATGCTTACAGGAAGATGGGGATCTTGCAATGCAAGCTGCTTAGCAAGGGTTGGTTTTAAGCACAGAGAAGTTGAATGTCGTGATCGTATAACGGAATTACAATCCAACGATTGCAATCCTGAGAGAAGACCAATCGATACGAGGCGTTGTTATCACAGGCGGCAATGCGCGAATGATAAATCTGGTAATTGCATACTCCAGGGAGAATCGATCATTAAGCACATGATCTGAACGTATGCGCGGATATCTCGTGGTTTCTTTTACTTCTGTTTATTGCCTATCTAGAAAGTAACAATTTTCCTCGACTGTTAACTACATTGAATGTACACGGTGAATTAATGTCTTTCAGCAAACACTTTACAATATATTTCTTTAAAAGTATCATATTCATTCATTTTCCCATGATATTGATCATTCTACCTACATGTACATATGTAGCTGCATGTAAAAAGTTTTGTTGGTTCGTTAATATACATTCATAGCCACTGAAAATTATTTAACGTTAGTACAAAAATTAATACTTCTCATTTTTTCTAATAAATATTTCTGTTAAAGTATAGGCATATTTGTTTAAACTTTAACAAAAATTGATTTTTCTTACTATATATCTTCAAAGTTTTCCATTTTTTAAACCATTTATTCTCTTTTCAGAACACTATTTCCATCTTAAATGCCTTTTTGCCTGACAATTATGTATGCAAAATAAATGACACAATACCTTGGGAATAAATTTTTCTACAATTGGTTATATCACATTAATCAATAGTCTAAAATTTGTCACAGTGATAAAAGTAATCACCTTCATCATGCTAATATTCAAATTTCGATATACTGTTTTCCATTATCAGTTAATAATCAACAAACTAATAAAAAGAATGCCTTTATATAATTTAGTAATGATTGTTAGATTATATATATATAACATGAACTATTGAATCAAATATTGCTTTTGTTGCAGAGTGCAAGGATACGATCGTACCAGCCTCGATGTGTACGTCGTACAGACGCATGTGTGATGTTTCATCGATCGTGCAAGACAAATGTTGTGCCACTTGTTTTAAAAAGCGAAGACACGGTCGTCACAACAGAAGACACATTCTTGATCATTAAGTAATCGGAAACAAACACTTAGACCAAGAAGTTCTCGGTTCTTTATTGTAAGAACACTTCTGTAAAACACAATCCGTCCTAAGCATGTATTTACTTCAGAGAATAAGCTTGTTGAAAAATCACACAAAATATATTTTCTAATATAGCTAAATTCAATAAAAAATTTCGATACATCATTATAAATATAAATAACTAAATTTCATTTTTTATGTCTTTTAATAAAATTAAATTATAAAATAGAGAAAAGAATGACAAAAATTCGGAGAATTATAGTCACTATAATGAAGTTTTCAAATAACTGAATTAGTTATATTAACATACTGAAGATAAATTTAAGGCAAACTTATAGTTTTAGCAATTTAACGGTGCAAAAATATAAATGTTAATTAAATTTGCAAAATGTACAAATATATGTATACAGAAACACTATATATATTTGAATTATATATAGCTAAACATGAAAATCTGTACCTAACATTATAAATATTTTATGTTATTACACTGCTATTGACAATTTTAACACGTACGTGTCCAATAACACAAGTCTAATGAAAAAGGACAAAGTGTTATACTTTTTACTTTATTATAATGGATATTATGACACTCAAAATGTCTTTCAAATATAATAAAAATATGATAAGAAAATTTTTCCCTGCTAAAATGTATATTTTCTTATTTTATTATTATTTATATATATATCTTTAACTACACTGATATATTATATTTTTGTACAATTATATGCCTAAGACTGCAATTACTTGTGTAATACAATTTCACAAGATGCATAGAATAAAAAAACAAATTTAATTTTTTTTAAATCAATGATTTATGAGTAAAACTTTCTCAAGTAAATAATTCTATGAAAAATAAGATAGTATCTGAAATTTATTAGAAAGTACTTTATTCAATTTGATTAGTTCAATTTAAGTTAAAGATTTACATTGTACTACAATATTATTTGTTGGATCTGATAAACTTGTTTATTGACCTTTACCTTCATTATATTTATTTATATTACATGAGATGTACAGTGGAACTCCCATCAGTCCCACATAAAGTACAATACCAAGTATTACTTTCTCCTGCAATAAAAAAGAAGGATATATGAATTATAAATTTTAAATATTTTTTAATAACTATTAACAATAATTATTAATTAAATCATTTATAAAAAATAAATGATATACATATTGTACATGAATACATGTAGAATATATTAAATACACATATATTATATTACAGTTAATTGTAAGTTATTTATCATGTTTTATACACTTTCGTATTTATATAAATTTTATTCTAACAATGTCTTGTACATAATTATATAATACAAAACACGCATAATAAATTATCAAAATTCAAAAATTTACAAATTTTCCATATCTCTTCAGACAAAACAGTTGAACAGAAAAAACTGATTAACAATAATGGCATAATAAATTTGTCTAATCTTATGTAATGACAAACTTTAAATAAAAATACCTTTTCTTAGACAATTTGTCTCACTTCAAAAATAATATGATTTAATGTAATTTTATTAATGAAAAATTTAATAACAAAATTACTTAACTATGTAAGTAGGGAAATCTTAAATATCCTTTTATGTAACCCAATATTGTACATGAACTACTGATATAAAAACTTACAAAAATACCTTTAAAATTTTTACCATGTATATTTTTAAAATAAATAAATTGTTTGATTCAAAATAATATACTGGGTAATTTAATTATCAACACTTTGTTATGTAAGTGCACTTATAAGAATAATACTTACAGCAAAAGGTATCCTAACTCTTGGAGGTGTACCCATCATTGTCCTATTCTGAGTTTTAGATAATGCCGATAATCTCGGCACACTTCTAACTACACTTTGAATTGCGAACATGTTTCTTTTCCCAAAATTTACAAAGAACGTAGTTACTTTATGGACTCTCCAATTATATCTTAACACGCCCTCAGATCCAGTTCTGTCTGGATGAGTAATAAAATAGCAGCTTGTGTGAAAATTACATTGATCCTCTACTGAAAATAGAACGATCGATTCTCACATGAGCAGTGTTACCATATCGTTCCGTATGTCTAGTACTAAAGACGGTTGCGATAATACTCATAAATAAACAAACATATTTTAATCCATTGTTTGTTAATTTATCAATATTACTCAATTTATTTAGTATAAACATCATAAAAAATTAATTATAATCAAATTTAGTGTTTAATATTTGGTACAACTTCATAGTGGTATTAACTAGAGTCCATAATGGTTCCCCTATTAATTTAGCTAATTCAAATTATTTACTAAAATCACAATATCATTTTCAAAATAAGGATCAAAATGTTACAAAAATTAAATATTTTAACAAGTTTTCTAAATAATTCTACCAAATTATTATTATGCTTTAAAATAATTTTAAATAATAAATATATGTACACAATTTCATAGAAGAATTGAATAGAGCACAAAATATTCTAATAAATTTTAAATCTTATTTAAAAGGAATTTATAGAAACATATTTTTAAACTTTATATATTTATAAAATTATGTGTCATTTTGAAACAGTAAATTATTAAATACTAAAATTATTTTATTCACCTTTTAAGTGCAAATAATTAAATATTATTTAATTTTTCTGCAAGAAAAATGTAAAAAACAGATGTGCATAAATTTTTCTCCTTTTTCTATTTTTTCTGTTTTAACTGATAATGTTAGAACTAGGTATTATACCTAATGTTTGCACCTGCTACTGAATTACAAAAAACTTTTTATAACATGTGTTTTTCTTGTAATTTTTGTTTGTTTCATTACATCACAGATGTTGAACGTTAAACAAATAGTTTATGCTATAAATTATTAACATTATACAAGATAGTAAATAAATAATATAAAACTTATGTACACAAGTTTATATTTTTATATAGAAACTCATACTTCTTACTAATTATAAATTGTCATTCACTGTATAACAAATTTCACACATATATACATATATACACATGTCCATAGTAAAACTCAGTATTTAATAATTATTTTGTCTTCAATAATAAGCAATTAATCTCCGAGTTTTATCTTTAATACATGTTTGTTTCCTAAACAACCTTAAATGGAATCACCTACATATATAAATAAATAAGAATTCACAATATTCACACAAATTTAACAATAGGAAAATTGTGACATACTGAACATTATTAATATCATTTGCCATAAATGTTAACAATTGCATAGAATCACTTTTGGTTACAATTATATAGCAAATAATCAATTATTCTATTTTCATTCAATAGGTATCGTCCAAGGGTGATCTGGTATAACACCATATTGTATATCAGATAAATGTTTTAAAAACATTTTATAAACAGGATTTGAATGTTCCATTGTAGGTATATGCAATGGTCGTCCAACAAATTCTATGTAAGATACAGGACTAATTATGCAAGCTGTTCCTGCTCCAAATATTTCCAACAACTAAAATAAAATTGAATATTTATAATACTTATATAAACTTTAAACGATATATATTAAAACAAAAGATCTTACTCTATTTTCAGAGAGTAACTGACAAATTTCATCCATACAGAATTTTCTTTCACTGACTTTGAATTGATTCCATTCTCTAGCTAATGCTAAAATAGAATTTCTCGTGATACCAGGGAGAATTAAACCAGTTGATAAAGGTGCTGTTATTAATTCTTTTTCTGAAATTACAAAATAAATATTTATAAAAAATAAAAGGATTTTTCACTGTAGAATATAATTCAGTAAATGCAATAAATAATAAAATGAAAAATGTAAAGTAATACT
This sequence comes from Eufriesea mexicana, assembly GCF_001483705.2. NCBI lineage: Eukaryota > Metazoa > Arthropoda > Insecta > Hymenoptera > Apidae > Eufriesea > Eufriesea mexicana. Next base: position 212,324 of record NW_016908532.1, on the reverse strand, counting down.
TACCACCATCATCATTTATAAAAAACATAAAAACATTCATAGTCCCAGCTTCAGTTACTTCATTGTCCTTTCCATAAAGCCATAATACTTGCTGCAATCCCTTTTCTATAGCTTCGCTTTGTACATATATTGTAGGACTATAATTGCTGCCTACTTTGTAATTACCGCAACCACCTGGCCATGCTCTTGTGTACTGTGGATCGGCTAGTAAAGATATACCGACATTTTCTTTTGTTTTTTTAAAATAAGAACCCACAGGTGATAAAATAACATAGAGTAAAGCAGATTCTGAAGATGCAACACCAAGAGTGGGCTATATTAAAATACAGAAATGGCTATATATATAACATTCCTTTTATATTTCTAATTGATAGTTGGACAATTTCATTATTATATAAAATTAAATATTTTTTTCTAAAATACTATTTATTTTGTATTTAAATGTTTGAAATTGTTAACATTATTAACTTAATTTATGTTTATGCATTATTTTATTTATTATAATTCTTTTTCAATGAGATCAGTTTTTTTTAATACATATACTATATCATCTATAACTAATAATGTGTACAAATTTTTGAATATTATTATAAGTATAAAAACAAACATATAAAAGAATAACATATAATTCAGAGAGTACTTTGTGTAAAACATTAAATAAAAGAATAAATACAAGATGTTGCATTTTATTTCTATTATTCTTTATTTTTAATCACTAATTATTTTTCCTTTATAAAATACAATGCATATGTCATACAGTTTCTGATTGAACTGTATCTTATGGCCCTGCCCCAACAAAAGAGCATTAAGCATCAATTTATCATGTATTATCATTAAGTATTGTGAAATATATTGCTTACTTTATATATATCTGTTTTTATGACGTCTGTGACATCAGTGGCATGATTATTATTCCTATCATACAACTGATTAGAATTTACAGAACTAATATTTCAATAATACCATATATTAAACAAAATTTTTGTTTTTAAATATGAATACTTACGTCTATTCCTATGAGTGTTGGGCGTATATACAGACTAGAAGCAGTAGAATGAGGTATCCATTCCTGATCAATACTAACTAATCTACAACAACATTTAATTAATTCCTCCCCACTAAAAGTAGGTAAGCCAATTCTTATTGCTGAGCGATTCATTCGTTCCATATTTAAGTCTGGTCTAAATATTCTTATTTTGCCATCTACTCCTCTGTAAGCTTTCAAACCCTCAAATAACTAAAATAACAGTGCATACATATAAGTACTGAATATAAAAGTTTATTATATTACTATTAAACTATTTAACTTCTCAAGATACTAAATATTTTGCAATACAACATAGAAGTTTTAATTAGGAAATTGAACATGGAAGAATAAAAGATTATAATGTATAAAAGTACTCTCTTTTCTTTATACTAAACATTAAGATGGATAGGAAATATTTCTAAATATATTTCTTACCTCTATAGCATAATGTAGTACTTTTGATGCTGGATGAAGGACTAGATTTTCAAGGGGCATAATTTCTGGTATTTGCCATCCCCCTAGTGCTTCATGATAAAATATTTTTAACATATGATCTGAAAAATATTTACCAAATGATAAAGCACTTACATCAGGCTTTGGTTGTAATTGTTCTGGTCCTGCTAGACGGACTAACAGATCTGCATACTACAAATAAAATAAATAAAATTTAAAAATAAATAAAAGTTGTAAATAATTATCTTGTAAACCTGTTTAATTTATATATTTGAAAAAACATACCTTAAAAGAACGTTCTGGTTGTATTACTTTTTTATCTCTAATTTGCAAAGATGAATTGAATTTGACATTAAATTGAAGTTGATTTAAATAATTTCCACAGGATAAAATCTATATAAAAAATTTGTATGCTTGGATAACATATCTATAAATATATTTTCTAATAATATAAAATTAACATACATAAAAAATAGTTATAAACACATGATTGTAGTATTACATAACTTTTAATTTATATTTATAACAAACAAAATATTTTTCTTGAATTTGTGAATTACATAATGATTGATATGACATAATTAATGATTTATTAATGCAAAATTAAATGTAAAAATTACATTATTTTGAACACATATCATGAAATATCTGATTCAAGGAATTACATGACAAAACAAAAAAGTATAATGTAATAAAGTGTTAAAATTTGCAGATATATACTACGATAAGTGAGATACATGCTTATCTTAAAGTTTTTAATATAAATTGAATACAGAAATTATAATAAGGTTAGGTCAATAAAATGCATTGACAAGTTAATTATTCTTTCTGTTATTCATCATAAATTTCAAAAAACGTACACGAAGATCAAATTTTTTCATTTTAAGCATTACAGCTCATTGTGTTTATTTTTATTTTCTTTCAAACTAAACTCATTATTACTAAAAATGTATTCTTGAGCACGTGGTATCACACGTGTCTAAATGTCACACTTAACTTTTAAAAAGACACGCGGCAATGTTACAAAATTCGTAAAATTTTGCTTCATTCAACTAAAATAATTAAAAATTTTCCATTTACAACATTTTTGTTTAAGCCATTCAGTTTAAAATGAAATACTTTAAAATCTTGCAAAAATAAAAAAAGAGCACAAGACTATCATTGTCTAAAAATAATGCAGTATATCAACACTAAAATTTACAATATATAAATTACTACAATAATCTTTCTTAATACTAATTTTATTATACTATAATACTAATTTTTAATCTATAATTCATATTTTTTACAAGTAACTTATTATATATAAACTAAATTTCTGAATTTTTATTTAAAATTTCTATTATTATTTCTAATAATGGAAATCAAAAAATAAAAAAAATAAATCAAACCAAAAGAATTAAACAAATGAAACGATAGAGCTAACAAACAGAATTATTGTTATCGAAAAGCTTCTAGGTTTCGTTTTTAGACAGTTTTCTTATGCGTGTAAGAATCTTACATCATCATAGAGATACAGAGATAATTATAAAGATTGCATGAAAAATTCAGATCGTGTAAACAACCAAATCTTTTATGAGACAAATTTTAACACCAGTATTTCATATTTTAATTTTGATTGATACTATTATTTGTATATTTACATATTTATATTAAATTTTCAGAATAGTTGTGAAAAGCATAATTTACCTGACGCCGCAACTGAACCATAGTAATTATTAGTGACGAATAACCAGGAAATATTTACTCCTTTAGAACAACCCTTAATGCACAATGTTTGTTACACAAGTGTCAACCCGCGAATAAACATCAAATTTAAAATCAACTTTTCTTACTTCTTCTGTTTCGTTTGAATGTAAAAAAAGAAAAGAAAAACTGAATTGTATTAATAATATTCAGGAAAACAAAAAAAGAAATAGAAAAAGAATGCAAAATCTAATATAAACACAGGTGATTTTCACTCTTAAAAATGCGAATATTTTAACTATTATTATACAATGAATCTGCTATTATATACTTGTATCCGCTTCCTTGCGTATTCTCGAATAATGTCTACATTAACCATCAGTTAATATTTTATTTATTACCAGGCAAGGGGCATGAGAGACAGAATGATGCAGAGTCCCCCCTCTAGGTTCAGAATAAAAGAGTGGGGGGATTTGTCAGCTTAATATATATACTGTGATGTATACAATGTTGTGAATGTTTCTATTTAATTTAACGGAGTTAATATGATACTGTTGTTTGTTCATTTTAAATTCTATCTAAATACGTTTTACTTCTCCATTTTGTTAATAAACAAATGAGGATATATTTGTTATTGTTAAGTAATATGTTTGTTAAGAAAATAGACATTAATCGATATGGATTCAAGAATTTCTACAAATCAAAATTAGTATTTAATTATTACATATCAGTTTGCAGTAATCTATTACATATGATTGTAATAATTTCTAAGGAAGCAAGGTAATTTTTAAATTTATTTCCAAAAGTGAAAAGGGGTTAGTTTCTATAAAAGTTCCCTGAAGCTATCGTGAACTTTACTATGTAATAACGATAAAAATATTACAGATGATGAGCTTTAAAGACACTCTGTACATAAAAGATGAAACTCGTGAATATTGTATGGTTGAGAAAGGGGAGGAAAAATTCTAGCGGGACACAATGAGTGGGGGCAAGGAATTAAAAACAAGTTGATAATATGGTTTCTTCGAGCGATAAGAAAGGACAGCACGCGCGTTGTTAAGAATATCGGACGTTTCTCAATTCTCAATTGTACAGAAATATAAATATTTATTAAATGCACCGAATAATCATTGTAATTCGGATCTGCTGCTATCCTTCTATTACCGATTATATTTTCCTATATTTGCAAGCCTTTTATAAGTGAAATGCATAAAAGGGCAACTTTTCTCTTTCTTGCGGAATTGACAAGTAAAGAAATTATGTATCAAGCTGAACAATCAAAGAAAAATATTTTGGATGAAAGATTGTAGTTTTGTTTACCTCTCTTTCTGTATTAATGGTGTATAAATGTAAAAATCAATGTATCGTATTATACACGTGACAACACTAAGAATGAGATTCACGAACATCTTTTTATAGGAAGCAAATATAGATTATACGTAATTGCAGAGAAAAATATACAAAAGTGCAGAGAAAGATAGTTATACGTAAGTGCAACTGTCGAATAAGATGACATTTTGACATAAATTATAAAATCTTAATGATGTTCGATTATTGTCGATACGTCCCTAACTTCACCCTTTCAATCATAGTCATCTTGTTCCAATGCTATAACATTTTCTTTTCTATAATAAATTGTAATTATCGTTGTTTACATAAATTTACAACACATAAATAGCGCAATTTCTAGAATTAACGGTAAAAAATAATTGTATCTTAACGTCATGGTTACTTGTATAGATTTTGTACTTTTTATTTTCACAATCAGTACCTTCTACACCATACTATGATAATGAAATCGAAAATAAATATCTTACTGCATGTATATACATATGTGTATCTGCATCTTTGCATTTTTAGTTTTAGATGTAAAATAATTGACAGCGAGTTATTTGCTTGTCAAACATATAATGCTTAATATTGAGTTCAGAATAATAACCGATTTGATGTATTGATACCAACTGTCTTTAGTAATATAGTAGAACACGATAAAATAGTAAACAAAGATTTATCGCTTATGTTGTTCTTCTATAGAATCTGCGTAATGTGCATATTCGATGATGGAAATTGTGAGTGAATAGTTCCAAAGATGGCAGAAAAGGAAACTGATGTGACTGATTCGTAAATCTATCGATGTGAAAGTGTTAGTCGATAGATGGCAGGATTAAACAGTTTTACAGGATGCAATTTGCATTATGCTTGAATGCTATTTATCGACCGATCGATCAAATTTGCACAATTATATTTCTACCGTTGCAAAAGGAATCTTATTCTATGATGCACCAGAAATAAGAATCCTGTATTAAAACAATATATAAATATATAAATATATGCGTATATATTTACGTACAATTATGTGGAATAACACACACTATTTATTCACCACTACAGACAGGTATGAGATACTGAGATTTGACCTAGGATATAAGTTTAAATATACAGATAAGTTTGCGTGATATAACTCAGTATTTATAAGAATGAGTAATTTATATACAATATACGATACTGCGTTGAATCATTGATATGTAGCCGTCGAAGTTTTCATACATTGTTTATGAAAATAGGTTCTTTAAATATTCTTAGTGTCAACACTCTAACTATATCATTGTCATAAGAATGGAACTCGCAAAGTTGCCTCGCGAACACATTCAATGGTAGGATATTATCTTTACATTATGAGATTTGATAATTTTATAAATATCTTCTATTTAAACCAAATATATTGTTATTGTTATATATACTCTTATGTTGACAGTGAAATTGGAATTACTAAAAAATCAGACAGGTTGATTCATTTAGGCTAACTACTTAGAAGATTAACTGAAGCCAAAAACTCCACTTTCTGCATACTTCTGTCTTTTTATTGCCAGACGACTATATTTTTTTACTGTTTGCGGGTTTATCGTTAAATAGTCTACATAAACATTTTCTGTATATATATTCGTATACTTGGAAAATTAATGAATTGCATTTTTTGCTAACTGATGTATGATCTTAATTACTATGTAACAGGGACCTTTCTAACTCAGAACTTGTTATTAAAATGTCATTTAATGATATAGTATGTATAAACTATTTTGATTAAGGCATTGAATGTAACGTAGTTTCGTAATCTTTGTTAGATTGTCCTATTATATTGTTGTGTAGCAAACAGTATTTTTTTCCATGCATGTGTTATTCACTGCATTATATTTCATTAAATTCTAAAGTCTTAATTAAATAATTAGTAAAATATATTAATAATAACAGCATACTCAAATTTATGCTTATGTTAAGTGTTCACGGATATTGCGTCAGACTTTCTTCGATAGGTAGAGCAATTCCATGGATTTTCACTCTTCAAGTGCTAAAGCACACGTTGATTAAATTTATCACTAAGAGATGGGATATTAGGAGTAGTAGCGAGGGTACAAGAACGACACACGGTTAATTCTTCGTATGTGTATATGTACATAAAAAAGGGGATACGTAAAACATACCCTAATGACCTCGTACAAATCTCACTCTCTTATTCTGCAATTAATTAACAGAACTTAACAATACAAAATCGTAGCATGTTATAAAAGAAGGATAGCTTATCTGAGTTACCTATAATTAATTAAATATAATGTTATTAATTTAATTTAATTCTTCTTACTTCGATATTTTTGTACAATAAAAAAATAAAATAGATACCGTTCAATGTTTGTCAATAGTTTGCAATAAGTCTGACGAACTCCACTGTTCGGTGTTGCACGAGACTCACGACAGTCCCACTATCAGTCAACTAATTCCCCCACCAGTCACTTGACTAGTCACCACTTCATACATATAACTTATATTAGCAAACATTATTACGATCACAAATGCATTGAAGCAAATTGAAAATTTTTATGTGAATTTTCTTTCATTTTTTCTTTTTTACAATCAAAATATAAAACACTAGTAACGTTCAGAATTCTACAGACAATGTAGAAATGGTAGTTATGTGCGACTTATGAGCCTCCACCAGTTCGCCACAATACCGATGTAAAGACGATGTGATAAAATCAAAAAAAATTTCTAGTACAAAAGCTTGTACAAAATAAATTTTGCATACTAAATTTCTATGCTTATTACATGTAATGTAACATTCTGACCTTATACAAAATTTCTTCCTTCCTAGTTTTACTTTTTGAACGTTATTTTTAGCGGTATAATTTGTAATCATCTACATTTGAACTCGCTGGTTCGATGATAAGCAGTAGAAACTTGAATTTGATATTCTATTTCTTTCAGTGTCACTGATTTTGCATTCGAACATCTTGAAATTATCTGGTACTGATTGTTTTTTTCCTTGGTTTAAAAGTGTTTATATGAAATGGAACAAATAAAAATTAATTACCGATAAATCGAAATTATTAGGTTATCTATAAACTTCTGAAATTAATTCGCAAATATTTGGAGATATAGGTAGCAAGACAAGGACATACAATAATTGCGTCATTTGTACAAATTTGTCGATTTAAAACTGTGCAGTACGAGATTCGGATAAACTAACATCTTTTTATATTGACTGCATCGAAATTTCAATTTTGCCAACAGGCTCTATAAAAACTTTCCTTAGTTTCTTGTAATTAATATCATGTTACTATGAAGTGTAATTTCGTAAATTTCATGGCACTGAAACTAAATTTAGTACTATAAATTTTGTATATGAACAGTATAGATTTGTATAACTCTCGAGTTATAGCTCATTCTAAGGTACTGCTTATTTTAAGTAAATAATAAAAGGCGATAGTAGATTGCCAATTTTTGTTTTTCTCTAAATAATGCTTTCAATTCTATGTTTCAATATTATATTTGTCACACATAGTATATTTTAATATTGCTACTGTTTAATTAATCGCCGACTGAAAATACGAGCATTGGTCTTAGACGAATCATGTTACATCGGCGTTGTGAGTATATTATTCTTTCCTGCCGCCAACTTATGCATGCTATTGAAATCGACTCAGTGCAGTCGTGCGTGTTACTACTGGAGTTCATCTCCATATCTACGAACGCATAACAATTTTGTAAATTCACTGCTTTTTTCACTGCTGATCTGGGCAAGAATTACGAATATTATTCATCTGATGTTTACACATTTATGTCGCAATTGTAAAGATTAGCGGCAATTTTCGCAAGTACGGAAAATTACACTGTAATCCAACGTTCGAGCCACCAATTATCACAATGAATATTTCCGAATATGAAGGATTCTTCATAAAATCTATAAACGATAATAGATCAAGATTGTCTCCATTTGTATACATTTCATTGGTAATTAATATTTATGGTTATAAGTAACTATATCAACAACATTCAAAAGCGAGAAAGAGAGAGAGAGAGAGAGAGAGAGAGAGAGAGAGAGAGAGATATCATCGAATACGTCTTATGTATTACGTACATAAAATAACCGTGTGTTATGTATATCCTCACTGCTATTCATAATATTTTATCTCCTCGTAATAAGACCAATCAAGGTATACTTTACAACTTTAAAATGTAATAAAAGCTTTTGGCTGCGTCGAATTTTGATCATATGAAATGCACTGTTTTCTGTTGTCATTTATACACATGAATGGTTCCACGTAGATGCAAGGATGCTGTTTATTCGTAATCACGTTTTAAGTTACTAAAAAATAGTTGAATGTTGTCTGACTGTAGTGTTGTCATTTCTTGGCTGTTCTTGTGGATGTTGAGATAATACAAATGCAAATTTTCAAGACGCCGCATCAAGATCGGAAG
>NW_016908532.1:153922-203355 GCF_001483705.2 Eufriesea mexicana | reverse complement strand
ATCGGAAGATCAGAAATGTCAGGTATCGTTGGCGAGTTGTATGCTCGTCCAATATTTAGAATATATGCGTTATCTATGCTAAAAATAAATGTAATACAATCAAATTGAGAATGATGAAGAAAAAACTGACATCATAATCGATAATAACTGATTTAATATATACAGTGAAATGTAACAAAATGGTAAATAAACATCTGTTTGAAATTATTAAATGGTGTTCTTATATAAAGACTCTGTAGTGCCAGTATAATATGATTGGCTGAACGTTCAAAACGGTGAGTGGTCAGTCTTAAAGACGTGGAATAAGAAAACTGTGAGTGGCTAATAGCTGTATGAGTGTAAAACTATTGGTTAATTGGTGACAAGTTTTTAAACTAAGAATCACACGTTGAAGTTGACCGAGTGGGGTCAACAGGCTAATTTATGATACAGTCTACTCGTTATTGAGTGAAATTTGAAATATGTTAGTATACAATAGATAAAATAGATAAGATAAAAACATAGAAAAAAAAACAGATGAAAGGGAAATATCAATAGGAGGAAATTAAGAAATAATACGTCAATAATACGCATAAGCAATTATTTAAAAGTATTGAAATTAGTAGTAGCATATACGAGAAAGGAGAATAATGAAAATATCCTATTCTAGTAAAATAAATAAAACTGATAAGGCTCTAGATTATTTATAAATATATTATTTATTTTAATAAAAAAAAAATTATACACATAGACCTTTCAAATTTACTTAGAAACTTTTTGAATAAAAGGTATCAGGTAAATTTAATTCTGTCGTCTCGAAAATCCTGCAAAACTGTATCATCAGTAACAAAATAATTTTATTAGTTTTTTCTTTAAAATAGGATTGAGAAAAACATTGAAATATTTTGCTTTTATCCGATAATTGTTCAATAAACTTGAGTATTAACTATTTGCAATTATTAATAAAAATGCATTTTTAATCAAATTCAAACTGTATATTTGTACATTTGATTTAAATTTCCCATTTAAATACATATGATATTTTCTAAACTAAAAATGTCGTTTATCACCAGAAATAGGATAAATAAGATGAGATAATATTATAACAGTGTATATAAGGATTAATAACTAATTTATTTAAATTTATGCGAACTTATAACGTATACAGATATTAGGAACAAGTAATTTCAAATGATTATACGAAAGTAAAATTTTATATCTTATATATTACTGTTCAAATATCTCTTTTTTGAATTATACCGCCATTTACCAAATGACGTAAGTCACACTAACACGCCTTTAATTGTATTTGATGTCCTGTCGATAGCATACGAGTCATGTTGTGATGAAAATCGCGATTTAAAAGTGGCCGTTTCTTCTCCTAATTCTGTCTTCTGTAAAAGATCGCAATACATCGTAAAAGAGAACGCGGTAAAGGCGCGAAATTACGCGCTAAAATGAGTCTTAATATAACAAAGTTGTTTTCAAGGAAAAAAACCGGCTCGGTTGACACAGTCGCTAAAATTGGTCTTCCTACTCAAGTTTCTCATAACTTTCATGTGAGTAAAAATGCTGTGACAGGACAGTTGGAAGGTCTTCCTGAATCTTGGATTCGTCTGCTCAATACACAAATATCGAAATCAGAACAGAACGAGCATCCTGCTGCAGCTTTACAAGCAATCAAATTTTATAATTATTCGATTAAACGAAAACCAGAAGAAAAAGTATTTAAACCTTTTGTTACGGAAGACCTAATCGAAGAAGAATCTGAAGAAATTGATAAAATCTTATCGAAGAAATTTCAATCTGAAGATTCTGATGGATCAAGTTCTGCAAGTTCTACAGATAGCCAAGTACAGAAGTTACCAGAACTTCCTCCAAAAGTGAACAAGATTCCAAAACCAACACCACGAATATGCCCTGATAGAGTGGAAAAAACTCTTACTGAAATTCTTGAAGATTTAAATACATATCAGATTGAAGATGATCAATTGCTTGAAAATGAGAGTGGACAAAATAAAATAGAGGAAAGTCCCATTTTACGGAGGAAAACAGAATGTTCAGCAATAAAGCTTAATGATGAAGAGATTTTTGAAGAACTTCGAGCTATTTGTCATAGTGGAGATCCAAATCTTCGTTTTGAAAAAACTAAAGAGGTTGGGGCTGGTGCTTCAGGTACTGTATTTATAGCCACTGATATACATACTGATCAAAGAGTTGCTATAAAAGATATAGATTTATCAAAACAGCCAAAAAAAGAACTTATATTGACTGAAATTAAAGTTCTCAAAGAATTTCAGCATCCAAATCTAGTTAATTTTTTGGATGTATATCTTTTAAATGAACATTTGTGGGTTGTTATGGAATTATTAGAAGGTGGGCCACTTACAGATGTTGTTACTGAAACCATAATGAAAGAAATACAAATAGCAGCAGTTTGTAGAGAAGTTTTAAAGGCAATTAGCTTTTTACATACAAGAGGAATTATTCATAGAGATATCAAATCTGATAATGTACTTCTTGGAATGAATGGTGCTGTGAAAGTTACAGACTTTGGTTTTTGTGCTAATATCGATGGTGATGAGAAACGCCAAACTATGGTTGGTACTCCATATTGGATGGCACCAGAAGTAGTGACTAGAAAGCAATATGGTAAAAAAGTGGACATTTGGTCTTTAGGTATTATGGCTATTGAAATGATAGAAGGCGAGCCACCTTATATGAAAGAAACACCTTTAAGAGCCTTATATTTAATTGCTGCTATTGGTAAGCCTTCTATTCCGAGATGGGATACATTAAGTCCAACATTTCAAAACTTTCTAGAAAGATGTTTGGCAGTTGAAGTTGATGAACGAGCAACTGCAGATGAGTTATTATCTCACCCATTCTTAGAAAACTGTGCTGAGTTAACAAGTCTGATACCATTGATAAGAACCGCGCAAAGAATACTTCATAAAATGTTCCACTAAATAATTTCTTTTAAATAGAAATCGAACATGTATTTTTGTTTTGTTATACATAGAGTTAGCTTTTTGAGTATGTGTATAGCATTGCATTGATATCATTTATATAATGCAAGGAGTATTCTACATACTGCACAAAAAATTTAGATATATTTAATGCAGTGATTTTATGTATTTTATAATACATGCACATCTACCGTATCTATATCAATGTGTTACCAAATTTGCAATAGAGATAATATAAGTTATAGTAATGGAGAAATTACTACAAAATAATTTTTAAGAAATAATTATTCACTTATTACATTAATTTTATAATAAATCATATGCAATAGATTAATTTCTATTGCTTGAGTCATTGGAAAAGTTAGTATTGATATAAGTTATTAATAATTATTTCATGTGCAATATCTGTTGTGTAAGAAGTTGAGAGAGATATTGAAAGAGTGCAATTTGTCACCAATTTTAAGAGAAAGTAGGTGCAGGAAAAATACAAGTCAGTCATTGTGCTAAAAATATGTTTGGCATTTTGTATTAAATTAAGACTTTATTTTCGAATTGTTTGCATTTATTGTATAACAAAGTATAACTTGTATATCATTTTTATAAAATATTGTACTTAGTTTATTTAAGAACTGAAAGTGCTCTGTATGTGCACATAGTATCTGTCAGGGGTAGAATAACAACTTATTTTATACTTATAGCTATTGAAGCACAGTAGAAAATAATTATTCCAATTTAGTTATAGTACAAATTAAATTTATAATATTAATCTAATAATTTTACCAATTGATGTTCTGAATGTACATCATGCATTATTTCATCTGATACATTTACTCATATTTTATTCATATTTTATTCATTATTTTTTGTAATTGCATTCCTTTCTTATTTACAATTGTATAATTTAGTCAATCAAATTATGCCATACATTTTTAATCAAACATTTTATATAAAAAATCCGTATTATAGTAAATATTATTTAATATTTGATATATCATTATCTAAGTACACAAGGAAGACTGCTCCTACAATCCTCTTCTTGGAGGAATATTTTATTGTAGTAGTGAGAAGCACCTTGTGGTTCAGTGTTATAGGCACATGTATTAATAACCAAGTATTGCAATTGATGTGATATACAACACATTGTAAAATGCATTTTTTTTAACGATTTTGTAGTCTCAACTAGATTTACAAGATTTTACCAAATTTTATATACTACTTTTTGAGAAATTTTGTATTTGTATTTTAGAACCTAACCCTATCCAAATGAGATGCCAAATTTCAATAAGTACTATTTTATCATATGAGTACCACAAACAATGTATATAAAATTGTATTTAGAAAAATGTTTGAATTCACAATATGATTAAATATTATCTATATCTAGTTTAAGACCTGAGCAGTAATATCACAACTGTGATAATAAACACTGAGTCCTGTTATATCATATTTCTATATTTAATGTTATCATATTATTTTTGTCTTGTGTAATTAAATATTGCATGTTCATTCAATATGATTTAATTAGATTTCAAGTAAATGATAAACACTGATATAAAATCATATATAACAATTCAGTATGTGTAAAACCAATATCTTAGTTATTTAAGCATTTAACAACCAAATAAAAAATATATTTAACATTTAACTATATTTATGTTAAAATGATCAATTCAAACATTTGTTTAAAAAAGATTAATGTAAAATTAGTTAGACATCTGTAACATTTGTGCCTTATCAAACAATACATATGGTACTATACCAATTGCCTTACAAATACTTTTATCAGTGATAAAACAATATAAAAAAACTAAATATAATTATCTATTGATAAGTAATAGTAGTATAAATAATTTACCAACTTTTTAATTATTTTAAATACTGAATGTATATGTATTATTTTTAAATATATATAAAGAAACATCACACTGTTTTAACAATAAATATTTTATTTACAAGATATAGTTATAATTATAATCTTGTACATTTTACTAGTCCCATAAATTTCTTAAACCACACTGAAGTTTTTAATCATGCATAATATTTTTAATATAAAAAAACAAAATTTTCTATATATATATACACACATACATTATGTATACAAATTTTTGTTATTCTAATACATATAAAATGAAATAATTTATATTATAAGAAAAAATTATGTATATTCATTTTATTGCATGAAAGAAATTACAACAGTGTGGCCATTGTTTTATTAAAATAAATATATAAATAAATCAGTTAATGTAAGAATTATCTACTTACTCACAAGGAAGAAAATTATATGTATCAAAGATACATATTGTTTGTAAATAATTTATGTAAATTCGTAAGAATTTATATTATTCCATAGTTTTAATATGGGAAGATCAATTTGTACCATTTTATATATCATTTTCTAAAATTTTTTTACACCTTTTTACATATTAATCTATTACTATATATACATATACTGCACAAGATTTTTCAATACATATTGAAAAAAACATTAAAAACATTTCATTAATCATAAAATTCTAGGGAAATGTAGAACACATTGAGTGATTAAAAAAAAAAACCATGTAATGTCAAATAATATTCATATAAACATACAAAATTGTAATTTTTACATTTCATTCGTAATATAATAATAAAATATATAATATTGATCTATTACTTTAATCATAATGTTTTTTACATTTCCACTAAAACATTTTATGCAAATATTAGAAATGAGAATATGGCCATTGAATTAATTGTCACCCTAAACTTCTTTGGCAGTATTTGAGCAGATAAATAACATTTTTTTTTTTTTTTTTGGTTAAGATCTGAAGTTTTAAAACATCTTACATAATTTTTTAAACTGTATGAATTAAATTTTGTAAATATAATTTTCGAATTATAATAAAGTTAACTACGAATTTTCGAATAGTTTTAAATCTCATATATTACTTATTACATATATTTGTATTAGATTATGAATCCTTCAGACCTATTTTTAGAAAATTACAGTTGTACGGAAAACTAAAATATACCTACAACCTAAAACCTAAATCATTTTTCAATAAATCTTTTAAGATTTCATTTAGGGTTTCTTTTAAGTCTTGCAAGATTTAATTAAAGGTCAGTCCTGTGCGTACCTTAGCGCTCGTAATTTACCAGCGACGAGGAAAGTAGGATCTTCCAACATAGCTCTTAAGACAGCCAAAAAGTCTGCAGCTTGTTCTTCATCAATTGCTCGTCTGTCGTATGATAAGGTTGTTGACATTCTCATTACTTTTTGTAGTGCAGCATCTAGAAAATAATTCATCAATATTTCCTGCATTTGTTTCTATAACTATATACAAAAAAAAAAAACATGTAAATTTTTTAATGCTGTTACCCAATTCTTCTCGACCAGTTCCAACTGCAAGTATTGCTGTTTGAGGAGGATTTATAATGGCACTGAATTGCTTAATACCAAACATTCCTAAATTAGATATTCTGAAAAATATTACAAATTATATGTAAAATACAATTTAGAATTTTATATTTCATTTATAAACTTGCAATAAATTGCATAAATTCATGTATTTACGTGAATGTTCCTCCCTGGAATTCTTCTGGTTTTAATCGACCATTCCTAGCTTTCTCAGCTAATTCTTTAATATTATTTGAAATATCTGCTACACTTTTAGCTGCAGTGTCAAAAATGATTGGCGTAATAAGTCCTGTTTCTGTAGCAACTGCGACAGAAATATCAACCCTTGGCATACGAATTATCTGTTAAAAAATATGAAACATAAAACTTGTTAATATTATTTAATTAGTACATTTCGGCAATTGTACCAAATTATATACTAACTTGACCATTTTGATACAACGTATTGATAAATGGACATTCGATTAATGCGTGTGCCGCTGCTTTCGTAACGAAATCGTTTATCGAAACTTTAATGCCGTCAGTTTTTAGTTCATTACGAATTTCATTTAGTTTATTGATTTTAATATCGACAAATGCATAAGAATGCGGTATAGTGCTCTGAAAGATTTATATAATTAAAATGTAATGTATGATTAGAAATGTATCTTCTATTATAATGTTACTGATAAGATATATATATATCAAATTTTGTTAAGTATTAATGTATAAAAAAATTTATATTTATACTTTTGATTCTCCAAGTCTTTTTGCAATAACACCGCGTATGTTAGAAACTGGAATATCTTCATAAGCGGAGGGGCGACCACTGGGTACATGTACCTTTGAAGGACCAACACTTGGTTCTGTTTTACCTTTATCAACTTGAGGTGGTGGTGCTATTCAATTAAATAAGATAATATATTTCAGTGTACACATTTTAACTGTTTGTTTTTTTATACCTGTTTTTGGTGCAACTCTTTTTACATTATTTGTTTGAATATAAGTTAAAACATCACTCTTCAACAATCGATTGGGTCGGCCAGTTCCTTTAATAGATTCTGCATTCAATCCATATTCTTCTAATAAACGTTTAACTGCTAAACCATACACTCTAAGAAAAAAATAGAATAACAAATAACATAGTGTTTGCTAGATATACTGGAAAATTATTATATTTTTTATACATACTGTCCACTTGGTGCAGGCATTTTATCTGATACAGCTGTTGCAGATGGAGTAGCTGCAGAAGCAGCTGCAGGTGGTCCAGTTGTTGTTGGAACAACAACATTTTTCCAATCCATTCCTTTTTCTACTGTGATGGCAATTAATTGTCCTACTTCCACTTGACCTCCTTCAGGAACCTGTTAAATAAATCTTTGAATAAACATTCAGTTTTTGAAATAAGATAAATGAATATTCCATAAAAATTATATACAAGAATTTTTGCAAATATGGCTTCATCTTCAACTTCAAAAGTCATAACAGCTTTGTCTGTTTGGATTTCTGCCAGTGCATCTCCTGGTTCTATTTCTTCTCCTTCCTTTTTAAGCCATTTTACTATTGTTCCTGAAGTCATTGTTGGTGATAATGCTGGCATAGTAACATTTATTCTGAAAGAAACAATATTTTGAATATCAAACAGTTTAATACATGCATTATTAATGAAATAAAGGACTTGAAGTATGGACAAATATAATATTATAAACTACTTTAATAAATACATACTGGCCAGGAGGTGGTTGAGCTGGTGCACTTGTAGAATGTGTCACTGTTGGTGCAGAAGGTGATGGTGATGGAGCAGCAGAAACAGTTGAAACATTATCGGGCATTTCCACAGATTTCCAATCTTCATCTACATCAACAGTAAGTGCTATTAATGTACCTACTTTGATATCTTTAACTCCTTCTTGCACCTGATAAAGCATTATATTAAATCATTATTAAAAACATTTTGTAAGATATAAAGATATAATGTTAATTGTATTAGAGAAATTATATCATGATAGAAATATTATTTATATTCACTATGATTATTTAATGTTTTTCATATCTTACAATTATTTTTGCAAGAATACTGTCATCATCAATTTCCATAGTAACAATAGCTTTATCAGTTTGAATATCAGCAAGTGCATCTCCTGCATCGATTTTGTCACCTTCTTTTTTGAGCCATTTGACAATAGTACCACTTTCCATAGTAGGTGACAAGGAAGGCATTAAAACCTCCTTTCCCTTGACTAAAAATAAATAAAAACTTGTATGACACAGTGGAAACGTCATATAACAAAATTAACATGATACTTGATTGCATAATCAATTTTAACAATGTTGCAAACACATGGTTACAAATTGAAGTGAATGAAAAATAAAAGAAATATTTGCTTTTATTATCTTCAACATTTCGATTGACATGATAATTAACGTTATTTTGAATAAATATAATTTAAAATATGTAACTGAATGTTAACCTCAATTCCATCGCGAATAAGTGTGTTAAGAAAGTATTTCTGAATAAATTGCATACCATCGAGAACCCAGCTTGTATGGAAACATGATCGTTTATATTTTAACGGCACAAAAATTCGAGGTATTACTCGATTATTATTTTTAATAGATAAAAGCGCAATCCTAGGTATCATCATTTGCGCCATATTTGATACGAAGCAATTACACTAAGGTTTGCTCGTTACACGTATAGGCATAGAGATTGCTTAGAGCAATTTTGACCTTCACAATGAGAATCTGTTTATTAAAGGGGAACGTCCCCCACTTAATACACTTTTTAATTATATATTCATTATTATCTTAATAATGAATATTAAATAATTGTCATTTTACCAGAATTTTTCTCAATAAAACGATTTTGCACTCCCTTACACTATTAAGCAAACACTACATATCTTAATTTAAATTTCGGATTTATTGGAGTATCGTGCGTAACGATATACATATTCATTATACACGTGGTCACTTATATAATAACACTACATAAGAAAGTTAATAAAGCTAATCATGAATTATCATATTAAATATTTGGTCACATGTGTAATTCTCGTCCATACTTCTCTCCAATATAAAATTTATTTTGTTTATATATCAGTTAAATCTGAATAAATTTTATATGAAGTAACAGTCGATCAGTCTTTTTCATTTAGTTATTTCGATTTGTAACTATTTATTATCCAAGATGTTAAAGAAAAGCTTTATGAAATTATTTATATTACAAAGATATGCACAGATACTAAATATTCGAAGGATTTGTTAACCCTTATTCTTAAAAATGTTTAATTTTAATCTTATTTCGATAAGTGAAATGCTTTGAATTGTTCATAAAATTAATGCTAAAATTAGTTATGGTTTTGAAATAACAAATTATTCAACAAATTATAATTTTGAACTAATATATATACATTCATAATTTAACAATTTTTAAATTGCTACATTACAAAAATATTGTTATGAATGATGTGATGTTTATTGAATTTTTGTTATTTGGCAATACTTATAACATATTATTATAGTAAGTGAATGAATAAAATAATTAATAATTGCAGTTTGCCATATATTACAACATTTTTAAAGGAGGTATAGTGATCAATTGTTCATATTTAGAAATCGCGATGAAATTTTTCAGTCCCTTTGTTTTCTAACGAGTGTAAGCTCGGAATGCAGAACTTTCACGGGGATTTACACTCTTCTCGATCAGCATTTTGCGGCCAATCGCAAACATTGATTTGTGTGTTCCAAGTTAAATTGTTGGGGCACTTGAATTTCATTGGCTTTCCGTGAACACATTCATAATACTGTAACATGAATTATATATGAATATAACGTATTAAATTTTGTATGTATATAATGTATAAATTGCATTTACGAATTATTAGACTAGTTTTCTTAATTATAATTTTTAGTATGAACACTTACCGAATGGCAATCTTTAGAAGGAACAAATGTATTGCCATTTTCACAATCGATTTTTTCTGTTTCATTATCGTCTATTGATGGTTGAGTAGGTTCAGATTTATCTGTTTCTTCTGTAGTTGAGGAAGTTATTATTGGTTTTTGAGTAGGTTTTTCTGTAGGTCTTTCCGTAGGTCTGTTGGTTGAAGGCGATTGAGGTGGAGTAGTTGGAGTAGTTTGAACACTACCTGACGACGTGGTGCTTGGTGGTTTTGCCCAATCAGGCTAAATAAAAAAATAAAATGATCTAACTAAATAATATTTGGTTTAGAATTTTTAACAAATAGGTTCACGTTTTGATACTGGTTGAACTATGTTTATAACCATTGTTAATTTAGTTCATAACTAAATTGAAATTTTTATAATTTTAGTAAAATTAAATTTTTTTACCGTGGGGGTAGTGTGGAAATCTTTATTTGGTACGACATATTCTTTTAATCCCTGATAAATGACATTCATCAAGGGATTGCGGTCACCGCAAAGTCCATAAAAATCATCCATATCGATGGCCCAAACCATGGCACCAGCATATTTAGACTCTTTGATGAAATCGATTTTATACTTTACGCTTTCCACATTTTCATAACCGACCCATTGTGTTCCTGTAATTTTTAATTGTTAAATTAACTTACAAAATTAATTGACAAAATTACTCACTTAACTTATTTACATACCTTGATACATATATGGAACTTTGCCAATGTTATCGAATTTTTGAGTCCAGTTACTGCCTGGCGCTTGTAACCTAGTACAAATCTATAAATAAACAATTTTTTTTAAATAATAAGACAATACAAAGTTTCGCATTATTTATTTAAATTATTTATTTATCGATCTATGTGGCTATAATATCGAACATTGGTCTGTTGTACCTCGTAATAAGATAGGAATCCTTTAGCTTGAGTATATTCTCCAGGCGCACCGCCACCAGCCTCTTTGTTGATGTAAGTGCCGGGCTCATAATTTTTATTAGTCTGACTGAGGGTGAACGTACGTCCGTACAACGGAATTCCGACGACCAGTTTCTTCGCAGGACAACCTTTTTCTTCCCAAAGCAGAAGGCCATCGTGCTATGGGGAAAATGTTGAATATAATATTACAAACAAGTTACATTATTTCTAGTACGGTATGCATTTACATTCAATAGTTCCTTTGAATTTTAATATTTAAGTAGGATTTTTTCTGCATATAAATATACGCTTCAACGCATATATCTTTTTTATGAGGATGATATACACTTCTTCCAACACTTACAACATTTAATTTCTCGTATGCCCATTGATCGTGCGGACGACGATAAAGTGGGCTGTGTACATCGGCAAACCCAGCCCAATTACCTCTGAGGTCGTAAGCCATTACATGGATAGCGTCCATATTTCTGTGGAAAAGTTTTTCTTATTATATTGTAATTTATGAAGCCATGAAATCGTGATTTATGAATGCATTAGCAGAAGCAGTACCATTTAACGGTCTCCGATAATGAATTTCATAATCGAAAGATTAAAGAAGAAACGAGGAATGCGATGATTCACTCACTTGCACAATTCTGGGACATGGTATCCTTCATCCAGACGGAATTTCGCCATCGGTACCGCTATTGTTAGCTCCCATCCCTTATTCTCCTTGTCAAAGGCTCGTCTCAACTCCTCCACAAAGTAGAAGAACTTGTCCTTGTCGGTATATCTGCCACCTCTGTCCGAAGCACCAGGATATTCCCAATCAAGATCGAAGCCGTCAAAACCATACTCGTGCATGAATCCTGGTGAAAAATAGTAACATAGAAGTCATCATTATCTATATAAGCATATCGAATATTTAATTTTATTTTCACTTAATTTAAACGTATATAATAATATTCAAAAAATTGTAACTGCGATAGAACCCAGTTTCCGGCAACCAAAATTGGATGAATTCTTAAGCTTCTAAACTAGCAATAATAAAAATGTAAGCAAACAAATGAAGTAAACGGTGACAAGTACCCAAATTAAAGGTAAGATTATTTAATTAAACCTCCTTACCAACTACACTCTTGATGAAAGTGTCTCTCCTTTCTTTCACACTGACCAGAGCACTGTACTTCCTGCCACCTTCTCCCCAACCGCCAACAGCTACGGAGGTCTTCAAGTGTGGATTCTTAGACTTGAGTTTGTTGAAGGCCACGAAATTGCCTTTGTCCACGTCCAGTTCTGGATCTAAAATAAGCACCTCCCAGGTAACATTGCTTACACCGATGAACGAATAAATGACATGGGTGCAGAGATTCTCTGGGATGTTCTCTATTCCGTAACTGCCAACATCCGGCCGATATATTGCCCAGTTGCTGAAGTAACACGTTATTCTAGCAGGCTGGTTCGCTGAAACTTTCACACATCGTTCAGTTACTTCTTCTTTTATTTCGACCACGTGTCTCTAATGTTAGAAACACGTTTCTAGCTTTATGAATATATTATCTGAAAGGAATAGTGTATTTACCTGTCGCGTAAATAAGAGCCACGAGCAATATTGGAAGTATCAGGAGATTCTTTCCCGTTGTCATCCTGAAAACTAAAAAATCAACAAAAATTCGGTTAATAAGCAGCTGATATTACTCCACCAGATGAACCCAAAAATTTATAAAGATCTCATTCAAAGATGTCTCGAATGATAAATTCGTGATTGATTTTACTCGAACCTGACATTGAATACTTTAAGCAGACAAGAGAAAGTTATCGAAGAAGTTGGAAATGAGAAATAATCTTGATCAAATTTCATTGTATAAGGTGGTAAGAACCTTTTCAGTCAGCTATTATTTCAGCTGTTGTAAAATAGCAAATATATTGAATTTCTTTCAGCAACGAGTTATCCAAGTTTGACGGTTCAATCAGTCTTCGATGGAACGAAAGTTGGAGTCAGAGACAATATTGACGATGTCACAATCGTCACCTGGCAGTATCAACGTCTGTTTAAGTCGAGTATCGAGGCAGCTCTATAAGAGGAACACAGGTTGATTGGAAACACTGGGTGGTGGGCACGGTGATCGCTTCATTGAAACGCCATTCTTCAAACAGGGAATAATCCAAGCCGACCGGTTTCCAGTAAAGTAAATACCGTGATATCTCTGTGAAATTTTTTCCCAATAATCTCACGTTAGTGCATTCCTTGCACGAGTATTGAATAAACGTGTCATGATCCACCCAAGCCCCTTTCATTGATCTTGATCTTGATCTTGACCTCGAACGTTACGCTTGTGTTAAAACTCGAGGAATCGCATTTGGGTATTGGATAGGTTATGTGTCATTCACTGATTTCATACCTTCCTGTTACTCTGTGTCATTCCATTTCATGTTTATATAAACTTCCTTTGATATCGCGAAGAATACAAGGAAATTGTTATCATGGCGTGAAGCAGAAAAATAACAAGTTACAATTTGAAACTTAGATAAGAGATTTCAGTAAAAGATATATGGTATGAAGATTACTTATTACAGTCAATTGCTATCATTATAGATTGTACAATTCTTTCGCTATTTTTAATAATTCTTTCTCAAATATTAAAACTGGGTATTAATTACGGTGTTTGTAACGTTATGCTAGTAATTTATCGTTTCTTTTTGGTCTAAGCGGTTTGCTCTTTCTTTTAGGGTAAGTGGTGAAGAAACGAGGACTCAAGTATTTAATCATGGCAAAGCAGTCTATGAAATTAACTGATCCTTACATTTGTAAGCAAAAATTTTTTCTGTTTGAAGTACCGAGTGTCTCCTTCATCAATTCCTTTGTCAATCCTTCACAAATCTACGTCCAGCTCAGCCTTTGCACACCTTAAGACGAAAACGAGTTTGCGCTCAGAGAAAGATGCGGTATAGAATATTAAAAGTTCAAGCACCTTTTCAACGGGAGTTCGAGCACGAGGACCGAAAACCAAGGCGTTATTCGATACCGGTGTGCGAAACAGCACGATCGATAAAAGCCATGGATATTTTTTACGCGGCTCTCGCCGATAAAAGTCGACGAGAAATCAAGCTGCGAGAACATGCCCATAAAAACGGGGGGTTCATCCCCTTGCGGGACCTGGGCGGACGAAATTGCAAAATAAAATTCTCAATTGCTTAACGATGCCGACTTTTCTCCCGCTTTAATCCACGCCGTGAATAAAACACGCGTGTCTCTTGGTAGTAACAGGTCGTCATTAAGTCTTCAAACATATTCTTCCTTTGGGAAAATGACCGGTTTCCGTTGACACCTGTGTATATTTTATCTTTAACAGTTATTTAGTAACGCAATTGAGATGCGCAGCGGGTGTGATTAGCGTAGTGTACAAGGTGAATTAACTGTAAAAAAAAAATTCGCAGATATATAATGTTACGTAACAGTTGTAAATTATGCGAGGTGCATACTCACAATACTTTGTTTGTCCTACGAATTGTTCAATCGATTTTGAAAACAAGAATTCATCTAAGATAGATTCATCTCGTTGGATTTCAATACAATACCGGTTGCATGATTTATATACACATGTACAAATATTCAATATTCGCGTTATAATACGTAAATGTAACTGTTCGTAAAATGCTCATATTTCTGAACGAATATTCGGTATTAATAGCAAACTGTAGCGATCGTTTCGTTTCGTGGAGGGTAATTTGATACTGGTGGTCACGTGAGTTCGAGGGTATAGAAAACACGAATAAACATCAACGACGACGAAGAATGTGTTGGATATTATATTTTACGACGGGGTTTCATATTACACTCTATTTAAAGGTACCGAAATTCTGAGTATTCCATTTATTCGCATTGAATTGCCTCATTTCCTTTCCGATACGTTGTCTGAAAAATCCGTTATTTTCACGAGAATCATAGCGCCGTGGTAAACACTCGAAATAAAAGAGTCGAAAAATGGCGGGAGAAAAGCGATACAAATTCGAAGATGTAAGGAAACATACGACGTTTCCCTCACTGTTACGTTTCTTTGTATCTTACCGCTACTTTCGCATACCATTTATGAGAATTTTTCATATATTGTCTCACAATAAAGTAAATCGGGTCTCGAATGACGATCAAAGCTACCGGCCGAACAAGAAACAAAGGCGAAAGGAGATTAAAGATGGTTCTTGGAATTCGATGAGTTTCGCGTGAAATAAAAGAACTAGATAATGATCCCGGTTTGCGAAGATAAAAGAAGATCCGAACCGAGTTTTTCGTTGCGTGAATTAAAATGCTGGCTGCATCGGATCCTTCGACTACTATTCCGCGAGCTGCACTCCGAATACAAACATCAACAAACCTATACACGGAGGTTCCCCGTTTCCAGCGAGATAATAACTCGAAATGTTAGTATTTTGTTCATCTTTTTACGCACTTCTGAAACCAACGTCTTAAACTTTTTCTCTATAACTTATATTCCAACGATTTTCTTCGAAGAAATTCACGAACTGTACAGGTTTTGTTTCTCTTCTCGATCGAATACTTCTATATTCTTTGTGACTTTTATCAAAGTTTTAAAACATTTCTTCCTCGATGTTCACGTTTTACGAGTTGTAGAATTTTCGTTTAATGGAACTAAAAAAACCACTGGAATCTACTTCCATGGATAGATCGAGGGACTTGTAAACACAAGATAACCTCTTAAGTGGAACATTTTTATCATTTCTTTAATTTATATACGCGACGTCGGATCAGTATTCAAGAAATGAATGGAAGAGGAACTAGTTGGCTCATTTTCGATACGTATTCTTCGTTAGTCGTGCACGATTTCGAGGTTCTTCCTGGTGTACAAGAACGTAACAACGCGCGTGACTATTTGCGAATTAGACGCTTGATTTGGCGCTGCAATGCAGTCTACTGCGTTTCGTCGATTCGATTACCTCGTGCGCATAAAGAATCGATAGATGATAACTTCTTCGATTCGACGTGACCGACATTCAGAGTGATATGTGATCGATCAGATGGACCAATTTTTTCTTATCTACTTAATATTTCACATAGTTATTCCGCGATGATAAGAATGACCGTGGAATCTTAGAGTTTATAATTTTTTTGAAAACGAGGTTATTGAAAACTTTTTCACAATGCTCGAACCACATTCACAGTGACCTTCGAGTGGCCGCGGATCATTGAAAGAAAGAGAAAAAAGACGGAAACGAAGGGAGAGGACTATGGCCCAAGTGACGTGTCGGTAATCGCAACAAAATTCCAACGACTTCATGTAAATACCGACAGATTTTGTTTTGATGGTCCACGATGCTTGAGATTGAAACTGGACGAATATAACTAGCGGTAAAATTTGGCAACGGTTCTTTTCTTATATTTTCGTGTATTACTGAACAAAAATGCTTTCAGTGTTACTTGGAAGAAGAAATATTCGATGTTTTGACCAAGAAACGAGGAAAAATAACATTTTAAGAATGTAAGTATAGAAAGATCTCTTTTTAGAAATATTATTGACTCATGACAAGAGTGTAACGTGAAATTAGATTGCTCAGGATAGTTACCGCTAATTGAGTTACACAGTTTTCCAATTAACCAAATAACAGATATTTTGCAAACATGTTATTGTTTTTCCAATTAATTTTCCATTGATTGATTCTAAGGTGATGGTGATCAGCTTACAAGATATAAGTACGATGAGTAAAACTGTCCATAGAAACTTTTTGCGATAAGTAATGAGATAACTATCTTTACCTTTACAAGCAATTGACATTTAATCGTTCTTGATATCGCTTTATTTTTAAAATTAAGATCAAGTACTTAAAGTAAATGAAATGATTGAACATCGGAATTAACGTTGGACGAGTGTAATAAATGTTCGATGAGATATATTTATGAGATAGCATTTAAATCCAAACAAAATCTTTTGAACTTAGCTTTTCAATCACGCAAATATATGTTTAATACAGGCACGAGAAGACACTGAAAAAGAAACCACGATGGCAATATATTATCAATTATCGAACAATGAACGTTAAAGTGTCGAAAGTGATCTTAGAGGAGACACAGAGGGGAGCTGGTTAAAGTGATGTCGAGAGACAGAGGAAAGTAAAGAGAAGAGGACTCACCTTCACGACAAGCGGGCACCCCAGAAAAATCGTGGCTTCGGTCGAGGTTAAGCTCTCATATATACCCAGGTGGACCTCATTAGAATTCAGGTGCAAGAGGCCCGGCACGATTGGTTGGTTCGTCGACCCTCTGCCTCCCGTCAACGACGAGGGGGCCGATCACTTGACGATCACAATCCGTCACCTCTGATGTCTCGCTTCTCGACCAAGTCTCTGCCTTTGATTCGTCATCGATCCCCTTTGTCTCGATTCTGTCCTTTCCTTCGACTCATCTTCGTTCTCTCCTTGATTTATATCTTGCCGACTTATGATTCAGAGTGCAGGCTGGTGATTATTACATTTTAATCATTTCGTCCCTTTTTCTTAAAATTGCAGTGTATTCGAATTTTCATTGTATCAGATATTTGTTTAAAATGAATAGAATGGTACATTTAAAATTGATAGAAATTTAAACAAAGGAGTGTATAGAATTATTCACATTTTCTTTTATTTTTGTTTATTATCTTACGTTTTATCTAAATATACTATTTATAAAATATCAAAGTTACACAGTTTATCGACAAATTTTTATCTAAAGATCAATATTACGCTGTGATACAATATTTGTTGTACAATTAATGAAGTTATTTCTATCGTAGGTGTTTCGCTTATCGATGAAACATCAATATATATTTTTTCATAGATGTTTTTTTTTTCTAGTATACTGATGTATCAATTTTATCTCAATTAAAAAATTTCGCATTAAATTTAGTTTCTTCTAATAAGCTCCATTGTCACAAAAGTCAGTATTATTTCTAAATTTTCTGTCGGAAAGTTACCTCAAGGTTTTGCACGAGACAAATGGTTAAAACTGAAAGTAACATTTTGAATGAATTGAAGTTTCCTAAAATAGAGTCATGCATTGAATCTTGTAATATCTCGGTGCAACAATGTGTATACTTCTTTGTTATAACCTCCAAACCAAATACTTCCGACTCTAGGATGTTGGTCTAAAAAAGTCATCATGAAAAAAAAGAAAATATCTAATATGAAATCCAACGAATATTCTAGTCAATAATATCAAATGAACAATAAGAACAAAGGTGGAAGAACAGTTCAAGCTCATGTAATATGGATTTTATTTTATTCGTGTAACAATAACAGTTCCTGTTTCCACAGTAGTTTCCTTTTACAATAGTGTTTCGGTGTTAGTCGCTCTAACGATCCGTCTGGCGCAGTGGTAACCGCAGAAAGCAACCCTTCGCTGGTTTCTCAGGTACCATGGACCAATGGGGGATGCTGAACAAGGAGTTCGCCGTGATAAACGAACGCATCATCTTTTTTTCCTCGAACTTCTGTCTTCGACGTTCACAACGATTCGCGAAGGAAATGTGCTCGATCCACGAAGGGAAAGTTCTTAAAAAGGGCACGATGGTAACGATTTCGCCGAAACGGTCATTCCTTGTGAGTTAAGCTCTTTTTCTCAACTTATTTATCCTCGAGAGGAATGATCACGATTCGATCGCGATTTGATCGCTGATTTCACCGTGCAACTTCGCACACAATACATGTATTATTGTATCGTAAAAAAATTATTCCTAACGTTGATGCCTGTGGACCGAAGAGTTCTCAATAATAGAAACGCGTTTCTACCATTAATTAGCATGATTAGCGAGATACCTTTTTCTCGGGGTTGACATTCGTCGATGGGAGATCCTTATGTTTAACCGTTTGTGCTGCGTGTTAGTCTCGCCGGTTTTCGCTTTTACATCTTTCTTCTTTGTTTAATTGACGAGCAGTTGTCGCATCTCGCGATCGATCTGCTTTTGCGTGTATAATTTGGCACTCTTCGATTTCGCTCGTTCGAAACGCTCTCGTCATTCTAACGTCTAAGCTTTCAACAGACTAATAACTGCTCAAGATAGGTTAGAAACGTTCGCGACTGTGCTCAGTCCGCGCATTTCTTCGACGCATTACATCTGAATGTAGCGCTACTTCTTACTCCTTTGAAGCGTCGTCATACTGGTACTTTTTCCTAGTTTGCTATATTACACGAACTATGCTATTTATATAAACTTGGTAGGTTTAAATGAAAATTTAATTCGATGAAAGAAAATATGAAAAATCTGCATTAAGAGAAATGAGTGATTAATTCTGTAATCAGAATAATAGTAACTAATTCAATTCCCGCTTCAAAGAATTAAGTTTCGATTATATCGAAAGACACGTTAACAATCGATTTCCATTAAATGGATACGATGTCAGACGTTTGTTGCACACTTTCAAGATTCAATGAAATTTATCTAGTTGCACTTTAGAAGTCGTTTCTTTCCATTATATCGTTAAACAACGTAACGATCTTAGCTGATGAGCACGAGACTTGACTTTAGAAAAACGTAGTACACGTTGTTCCAAAACGTTAAAAGTGGCGAAGACGATCGACGTAGAACGCTATTACAAGACGTCTCTAAAGCGTATATATATGTTACGTGTTCCTTAAATTACTGGTGTGGTTCGACATCGATCAAATGCATGCATCTGCATGAACAAATTCGTAAGAAAAGTGTTGAATGGGCTGGCGAGTACTCAAGTGATTAGCATGTCATATAAATCCATGCATTTGACCACGTTGAAATTGGAGCAGATGAGCTGATTTACAGATGGAAACACCGATTAAACGTACGTTAACTTTCATTCCATTTTTTTTTAATAACCATACGATATATAATAATATATAGAATGATTAAATTGAAAAAATTAAGTAAAATAATGTATTGGCAAATTTTGTTAGTAAAATTTTTTTACTAGTAAATATTATTACCTATAACGTTTTAACTTTATTTCACTGAATAGATCAACTTCAAGCTTGTTTTTCTGTAAAAAAATTTACAGAATATCTGGTTCCCTTAGTTAAAACATATTTTGTTTAACTTGTTAGTCATCTCTTAAATTCTTTTTGATTGGAACAAGTGTTATTTAATTTACTTACAAAAACATTGTAAATTCTTAAGTGATAATAGTGTTAGCAATGAACACTTCATTGCACAATAACTCAATCATTATCTTGCACGCTGAAAATGAACCACTGAGAACACACAGATGTTCAAAAAACCTACTTAAGACTTCATGTACCCTTGATCGGTGTTTTATACCTCAAAAGTCACTCTCATCTCAGTCAGTTCAATGTGATCGTTATTTATAGTTTATTAATGTTTGACTATGTTGCGTTTCTCGTAGCACCTACCGTAAACGCAACCTTAAATTCTACCTTATTTCTTTTACCTTATCACTAGAACATTCGTTTCTCTTAATTAAACACGCGTATGACTCGAACCGATGATTCTCAAACTCGTTGCAATATGTACACATATATAGATACAATAAATTATTTTCTACTAATTAACGTTAGTAAATATAAATTTAAAGAAATATTTCTGTTAACGAATGTTGAAAAGACGAGTTTGCGAAGCTCGATTTTATGTAACAAACAAATTCAACTGAATTCGGCTAATATGAGTTTGTAAACGAATTTTCTATTAACAAAAATATTATAAAAAAGTAGATTTGCAGACAAACAAAGATCAAAATTATTTTTACTTTTTATTTCTAATGTTAGTATTTAATTAAATAATGTTTTTTTTACCGAATGTATATCATAAAACATAATAAGAATAATTTTTAAGAAATATTATTAAAATTATTTAATATTAACCGAACTCAGTAGTTAACCGCGTTTCCGAATGTTTATTTTATTACTATACTTAATTTCTTCCTAAACAACGGCATTCGTACAAATTAGAGGAATTCGATTACAGTCATTTGCTAAATAAACCGCATTGTGCGATTGTTGCTTCTTAATTTATTATTAT
This sequence comes from Eufriesea mexicana, assembly GCF_001483705.2. Classification (NCBI taxonomy): domain Eukaryota; kingdom Metazoa; phylum Arthropoda; class Insecta; order Hymenoptera; family Apidae; genus Eufriesea; species Eufriesea mexicana. The sequence continues at coordinate 182,186 of NW_016908532.1, read as the reverse complement.
TGCTAGTGATAGAAACTCGTGGAAGCATTCTCTTCAACAAGAAGAGGAAACATCGAGCCAGAATGACATCAAGCATGATAGCGCCAGAATAATTATCACTAGAATACTTTATGTTAGAGCAACATTTATGATTATGCAATATAGGCCTCATAATTAGTCTTTAATTTTATGATTCACGGAATTTTATGTTCCATGTGTTTATTGATATGAACAGATGTATGAGATTGAATAGAATATTCTTTGAATATAGATGTTGTGTGAAATTAGTAGATGTGTTCTTAATGTACATTCAGTAATTCAATGAACAGACGAAAATTAAGGTTCCATTTAAATCGAAACTTGAAACCATTCTGCCTCGAAGTCACAATTAAACGATACAATCTTTCAAGTAGAAAATAGTAAATATAAACTATTTTGCATTAATTGATAAACCTAAACTATACTTGCTATAAATGGGGATCTGAAATTGATTAAAAAAGAGAAGACATAATAAAAAAATTAAAAGCTTTATTTCCGAAATAAAGGATTAAAATAATCATTTGAATATTTACTATTTTCTCCTATAAATATCGTTTACCTAATTCTGCTCGACACCCATTATATTACTAGTCCTTATCGATGATTCAGAGCTATTTATTATCAGTTTATTTACTCGATGATTATGTACAATATTGATGCAAATAAAAAAAACATCGTTTTCTTTATCGTTAATATAATAGTAATAGCAAGTGTAAGGTAAACCACCTGTTATGAAATTTCAAAAAACATTATACGAGGAAAGATGTTTGTTTCTCTGTTGTTCCGGGCTGGCAGTAGTATTTTCTTTTTTGTGCTAAAGAATTTGTTTTTGGTAGCTACATCCAAAGGAGTTTGATTCCCCTTACGAGTAATAATTCTCTCTCTGCTGATAGAGCGGTAATGGCGTTACAGGCGAAAGATCTTCGTCTTCTAAGCTCGATTCGGTCTTCAAAGGAAGAGTGGCCAGTGCTTTCACTATCAAGATATAGAAATTAATTTTGAATCGGTATGAAACATTTGCTGGAGAACTAGTTTAAACTTAAATTTTAGAAAGCATCACTTGAAAATAATAGATAAAATTTTTTGTAAAACATCTGAAAAATTATATTTCTCCAACAAACGTATACCAAGCAGAAAAAGAAAATCACTGAAAAAAGAGGGGGAATTAATCAAGGAAAGGATGTATGAGGGGAAATGTTAAAAAAAAAAAATGAAAGAAAAATATAAACAAACCTGAGAAACGATAATATGATGTGCGTGTCCTATATGGGAAGATGGAGAAAGTATGTCAGTCAGTGTGCCTGGTTACCTATACACATCATAAACAATCCAAACAACACTCACTACATATGACACAACTATATCTTACGTCAATAGGAGCCTCGATGAGAAATTAATTATATAATTAAAATTAAAATTTTCACAATGATGCATGCCAATGAAAAAACTTATTAAAAATATTATGATTAAAACTGGAGAATGTTAAACTTCTATAAAAAAGAAAAAATATATATATATGCTAACTTCTAAGTATCACTTTTAGCAGTAAAAGAAATACAGTATACAAAAGAAAAAGAAGTAGCAAAACTCAAGAAAAAAGTCAAGTTATTGATTCAGGCCGATTGATAACGATATTCTTCTAGTTTTTATAGGATAATAAGGTACGATAAGTAAATAAAAATGTACAATGAATAAATTGAAGTAAGCGCAAGCCTTCTGCACTAAAAAGCAGAAGGCACGAAAGCTTGTCTAAACATTGGTCATGCTATCACACCACTAATCACTATATATTAGATTCATGCAGAATGAATCAAGTAGTTAAACAGTTTTCATCGCGGAGTCAGAATTCAATGTACCTGCCACCATCTTGCTTTTTTCCATAACTTGCTTGGCCAAAATTTGATTTAGTTGCAGAATATGCTCTCTTTGCCGTTTCTCTTCGACTACTTTTCTTTTCAAGCTGTCTGACTGCTCAATATTGATATTATCATCTGAAAGAACAATGACTTATCACTTACTTAAAACGACAAAAAAAAAACATTTATTTAAATTTCTCCACTTATTAAAAAAATATTTTATTGACGTAATGGAATTTTATATGGATAACATACCGCTTCCATCCGGCGCAGTCACGGTTGTTTCCGATAACATTTTTCTTATTGCTTCCGCCTTCTTCAGTCGCTGCTCCTGTTCTTCCGCAGTTAATTCTGGTGTCTGAAATGCAATAATATCACTATACTAAAATATCAGAGGCATAAAAAGTTATTTCTATTGCAGATTTCTTACCTGTTCAGGGATGTATCTTTCTGGAATTACAATTTTATTGGGCGTTCCTAATAGCTGATCGATAGTGCTCTCGTTATATTTTAGCTCCTTATGACTCAAGGTCGATCTTACAACATCCGGTGCATTAATCCTCGGCCTGAGCGCTCGTTCCATATCTAGATCATCTCTGGCTCTACCCATTCCCTAGGTAACATCAACAAATCTCCTATACGCACTACACACTGTATTTCAACAGCATACATGAATCACGACAAAGCGACGCCAAAGGAAACGATACGATAAAAACGAAATCAACAAAGGAAAACAAAAGGAAACTAAATGAACATACGTGAATTAGGGAGGCAACGAGAAGAAATATGAAAACATAAAATACAAAAAGAAAAGATACCATCTTGGAGAAGGTGTCTTCTAGGTCGAGGACAGGTTTGCTACTGGACACGGTATAGTGTCTCCTTTTTTCGCGAGGAATCTGTCTGCGTCTTGGCCCCTCAACCTTTTTCTCCGTCATTTCCTTGATGATCTGTTTTGCGGCCTCGCTCTTGAAAACGGGCGATAATTGCGGTGAGTTAGACGTGTTCACGTTCAACGATGAACCAAATGCCCTGTCCTGGCCTTCGAGATTCGTCGGTGATAATAATTCTGGACTCACTGGTTCCAGGATATTTTCGTTTCTTACAGGATTCTCGTAGTGTCTATACGGTGGGTAATATGGCAGCTGATGGTGGTGGTGGTTGGATCTAATCGGATAATTCTGCTGGCTGGGACTATAGGACGGACTGGTCGAATAATTTGGTGAGCTCATAGGCACGTGCGAGCTCGAAGCAAAGCTCTCCGTGTACGGTGATAGAGTACTGTCCGAGCTTCCGTCCTGAGTTTCGAACTGCATTCATCAGCAGGCAAAATAATGAAGGATGACAAAATAAGGCGTCGCAAAGTGAAGGGCGAAACCAATGAAAAAAGAAGAAAGAATAAAATGTATGAAATTGTGTGTACCAGTGTTTGATGATGGTGCTCGTGAATTTTACTTCAATGTTAACTGTGCCGATACGCTGAATGTAGAGAATTTTGTTATATAGTATAAAAAAAAAGTTTTTCATCCTCATTTCATAATTATGAAATACGTAATATTTGAAATATTTCGTACTTTAAACTTTGTTTTGAAAACATAAAAAAATTGTGAATATAATGTCATCCAAAATAGATTAGTACACATATTGCATTAGTATTCACATTATATTAAAACATAAATTGTTAACACAATGAAGGATTTTTCAGAAATTAATTAAATTTAATATATATAAACACGAAGAAACAATCGGATCTGACAGGGTAAGTATTAAAAAATGTATTAGTTCAATTAATTAGCGCATCGGTATAGAAAAATATAAATAAAAAAAACATTAGTGCACATTACTAACTTACCCTAATTTTGTTCCGTCTAGCTAGCATAGTTCTCAGAGCGTGCATACTATCGCTTCTAGGAGGAGGCACCACTGGAACTTGATGAATCTCAGGCTGCTGTTGTCGTTGTCCGCCGAAACCTCTTGGTAAGGACATGCTTCTTTGGAACTGCACGTCGTCCAAATCCGTTAACTGGACTGTGCTTTGAGCGTGAATCATCGGCGACTCTTCTACCACCTTTCCTAATTGGGCCTTCTAAAAATAAATTGATTGGAAATAGAGTAAAATAAAATTGAAAGCTGCAACAAATCGTTTGACGCAGCTGACACTACTAAGGCTCGAAATAAATTGATTGAAAATCTTTAATCACAATATATGAATCTTTTTAAATCCTACAAATTGACGATTAGAAGATAATAGTAACGTAGGAAATTTGAAGAGATTACCTCAAACTTCTGGGAACCTCCTAAATCATCGTCGCATAATCTCTTTGCACCACCAGGAGCCTGAAGTCCGTTCGTTAATGGAATTCCAATGTTTCCAGTTCTGTCTCCTCGATCTCTTTGACGTCTTTCAGATTCTCGTTTCACAATTCGCACGGTCTTAATCTCTTGTTTCTCACGGTTATGTATTAGGCCTTGAAAATCCCATTGTCACGAATTACCAATCGCTATTGTATTAAAGGCCGATGGTTACGTTACTGCTTCACTTACCAGCAAACTTGTTGTCCTCGTTTTGTCTGTAATTATCATTTAGTAATGCCTCTTCGTTTAGAGGTGGTGGCGGCGGAGGTGGAACGTACTCCGGTGGAGGAATTGTGCCATTAGTCAGATTTTCATCTTGCTTATTGTTTTCTAGAATTGGTTAAAAATATTATATGGTATTGTATTTAAAAATTCGTTTTAAATTAAGACGATATTTGAGAAAAACTTATATCCAGGACATCGTATTCATAAATTACTAGATTTTCTTCAACCAACTTCTTTGCTCACCTTGAATTCTGGAATCTGTGTTGACGTACAATGGAACGACATTCGCTTGCATCAGGCTTCCTTTCCCCTGCATTTGATCCTTTAAAAGCTGTTGCTTCAGCTGATGCTGTTGAATCTGTTCTCGTAGCTGAGGAGAGAGCGAGGAAATATGATTCTGTGGCGACTGAGGATACGACTGTAAGTTCGTCTGCTGACGATTCGTGGGCGACGAGTCTTTGATCTGTGTCGGTGAACTGAAATGCGGGTACGGTCCACCATTCTGCTTTCCACGCGGTGAAGAGGACAGCGCGGGGCTTGATGGCGAGTCCAAGCCGTGGTCCAAGGTTATTCCGGAATCGAGATCAGTCTCCAACCAAGAGTTTTGTGTTCGCTTCTTTGGCTGATGTACTTGAGGGGCTGAATTAGTAACAGAAGAATAAAATTATATTTTACAGAATTTTGAAGTCTTCGGTTATTTAAGTCTTTATTAATTATTATCATTATAGTTGTCATATCCAAAACAATTTTGTGTGGTATAATTAGATTTACTATTCAATAAACACAATTTGCACACTATATTAGCAATGTAACAGGAAAACATGGGGCATTGAAATTCTTTAACATAAAATATCTAAGCAACGATGTCTTGGGTTTGCTACCTCTAGTATTTCAAAAACAATATTAACTCACCAGAAGTGGGTTGCGGTCGAATCTGCTGCACCAAACTATGAGACTTCTCTGTTAACTGTCTAACTTGAATACTCAACTCCTTTCGTTGTCTCTGAAGATCTCCGACTAATTGTTGAACTCTTCTCAATTCTGCTTCAAGAGGACCAGTCGTGGCCGAGGTGTCTCTAGTCATGTTCCCTGCATATCTTCTCGATGCTTGGAGCTTTTGTCGTAGCACCACTAAATCTTGCTCCAATCTCGCGTTCTCGGCGACTGTTTCTTCGAGTTTCTGAAAGCCAAAGATTACAGAATAATATTCATTATCTCCCCTATGAACAAGTATGAGAAGCTAAAACGTTGACGACGAAAATGCGAACAGAACGGCCAACGAAACGGAAATTTATCTATTTCTGTGCTTTGATTGATTTACCTGGAAGAATACCGGCTTTACCTGGAAACAACGAACGGACAATTAAATCAGGCAAATCAGTTGCTTCAATGAGGAACCACACGATGCATGCTCGCTATTTTCCTACTTGTATCACAACAAGTCAGTCCAACTGACCATACCTTCCCTTTGAGAATACGAAACGGAGAGGAGGGCTACGAGAAATTTCCCGTTCTTTGAAGAACAAATCGCTGGAACGAATTCCGGTGAAGGAAAACTTCTCGATTGGAATTTGGGCGAATGAAAATCTGCGCAAAACCAACTGAAGTTTCGTCGAAACATGGCAACTTGCCGAAGCTATTCGTGATCATGCAGCATCTGTCGTTCGATCCTAAAGACCCATTTTTTCTTTCTCGAACGAGCGAGCAAACCCCGCACGGTCCATTTTAGGTTTAATTTTTCCTTAATTAATTTTTGTTCGTTTCAGCTGATTTTTCGTTGATCAGTGACTAACTGCGATACCAGGATCCTCGACGAGTCTTCCTACCTTGGAGTTGTGTGCCAGCAACACCCTCACTCTGCTAAGCTCTTTCTCCAGCAGGAGCTGCTGCTTCCTGTATCTCTCCGCTTCCGCCAAATTGCTCCTGCTGCCCTGCAGCTTGTGTCGGAGACCACCCAATGCTTTTTCCAGGATCTCCTGTAATCGAAATCAGGAAACGTTCAATTTATCGAAAGACTGAGCACGACTGAATCGTGGATGATAATTATCGAAAAATACAGGACGGAGAAATAAAAATAATTTGTCGATGGAATTCGGTCGAATAGATTTGATGCAATGGGTGCTTCTAGTCGATTATACATACGTTATTTACATTCCAGATACTTCCTCTTATTTTTCAATATTCCATCAAGATTATTTATCTACTTTTTTAACGCAAGTGGTTCTAAGACTTTTAATATTTTCAGTTATCATTTTCTTGCCTTTTAAGCAGCTAAATATTGTTTAAAAATTTAGGTATAGTATATACCCTATAATTCCACAATTATATACAACTAGACATTTATCTATTGCATAAGTTTGTCATTTTATCTTTATCTGCGCATATGTCTACAATTTAACACATTCTTTTATTTTTTAATATCGCACATGATGTTTTTCAAACAATATCACTTTTGAATAAACTTCAAGCGAAATAGGAGTTAATTGTACACAGATGTTATATAAGCTTTCGCTCCTCCATTCCAGTATTGTCAGATGATCCGCAGTACTCAACCACAAAGTCCCATCACCGATTCGTATACACGGTAAAACAGTCAGAAAATCGAAGAAACCAAGAACGGATCGAAGAAAAAATGAAACACGAGTTTTCGCTGCAGCAGGCCACAGATCGCGTTACTCGCCTTATCTTGTTGAAGACTGTGAAGTGTTCCGGATTCCTCCTGGAGCAAGCGATCCAGTTTGTATAGCTGCTGCACCTTGGCCTACGACACAGAAACGACATGGTGAGTTAACCTTGAAGTTTTGCTTTCCAGCCGAGCAACCAAGGAATCGCGTTTCAACCGGAATCGCGATTCCGCTAGAATGAACGACGATCGTCGTGTCATAATTGTAAAAAGAAAAAAGAAAAAAGAAAAAAATTGAGAGAAGAAAAAGACCGTCTGGTGCATACCTGCGAGCAACCACGGTTTTTAATATAATGTTTCATCGGCTGGGTCCAACGCGCCCCCTATGTTTTATCGTAGCGAGCTGACACAAAAGAGTTTAACTGTATTCGATGCACCGTTCGTAATTTTCCCGCGCTTTTTCTCCCGCCTACGCCGTTTCCCATCTCCCTGATTTTCGCGTCAGCATTATGCACCGTTATGGGACCCTGCGACGTGTAATTTATATTTACCGCAACGTTTTCTCTCGTAATGCAATCTGAACTAAATGCACGCATGAGTTCGTCGAGAAGCAAATGTTTATTGCGAACGGCCCTATGTTGAGAACCGACGAGAAGATGCCTACGGAAAGCGAATCTGATTGATCGCGGTATAATAGGACCATCTTCGACACAATCGTAAATACAGAACATAAGGTTCTTCGTTATTCGTTGAAATATACTTCGCCAATAAGACGAGGTCAGATCAAATTACAAGGAAAACAAACGAGAGGAGCGGAAACCAAGGGAGCGATAGCATTGGCATTGGCGTAGAATCAGTGTCAATTCTTAAAACAGGACAAAAAAACGTGACGACGTAAGTTGTCCTGCTACTATGTCAGCTTGTGCCAATAAAAAACTAAAAGCAAGGTGTCCATAAGCATCGAATATAGAGTCCAGCGCAGAGTATACCCTCGTTTGCCTTGTGCCATTCTAGTAACAGTCTTTTAATATCTGCAGAGGACAAAGAAGGAAATAATCCTTGATATATCTGTTTCTGTCTAGAATTTTTTTCTTTTACTTTCCAAGTCAGTAACCGACCGTTTCTTACGTTTCAGCTATTCTTTATGGAAGAGTGCGTTTTGCCAGAACACCAAACACCGTTTCTTATATGGTATTTATTACAATATGGAGAATATGGTTATGGACGGAAGTTAGGCCGAGAGAACGCGGAAATTTAACGTCAAGTGACATAACCCACTTCGTTGAATATACAGAAGCTAGTGATGAGGTTCTCAAGTATATTTTGCACAAGGTTGTTGGTTTTCTCAGTTCTCGAGATATTTTGTTGGGAAGTGAAATTTTGAAACCTTTTGGTCACAAATGATTGTTTTATTTTTAGGTTAGTGATGCGAAGGCCTTAGGTAGCATTACTATCTACATTTTCCTTTGGAATCTCATAACACTGTGGAAAAATGAGTTTCTCTAAAAAGGCACGATTTTATTTTAGCCAAAAATATAGAGGAAATAAAAATATTTTGATACATACATATACGTATCATAAAAATTTATCGTATGGAGGTGAGGAATGTAGTTTATAAAAAATATATAAATTATCATGTTTATTATTAATAAGAAATTATCTACAACGAAAATTTATAATAATAGTGAAAAAATGAATAAATTATTAGCTATTAAATGAACTTGAAATTTGTACTTGAGTTAAAATGTACTTAGAATTTACAAAAGTTTATAAATTATTACACTGATTGTTAATAACAAATTAATATTGTTAATAACTAATTCTTTACAATGTACATTTATAATAAAAGTGAAAAAATGAATAAATTATTGACTGTTAAGGCGGAAAAATAATAATTAATGAAATCGGTAAAGGTCGGAAATTGTCGTCGATCTTCGGCCGATCGGGGCCTATATAAAGGGCAACGCGCCCGCTGTAAAGTTATTTGTCGGTTCCACTTTGGAAGTGAAACATCTAAATTTTCATTGTGTGCGAGGGGTGGGAGTTAGAAAGTGAGGTTGGGACAAGCCACCCCACCCCTTAAAACAATTTATTAGTAATTTTTGTTTTGTTTTCAAGTATTATTTTTTTTTTGTTTACAGACACTAATTATTTTTTCTTTTTTCAGGTTTTAATTATTTTTTCACTTTTCAAATTTTATTTTTTCGTTTCTATTTATTTTTATTTGAATATTCGAATATTTCGTATAATATTTGAATGTCTCATCGATAGGTTGTTTATTTCTCTTCGTAGGGATATTTATGTTTCATCTTTGGATTTGGAAGCGGCTATTAAACGTATGGAAACGTGTTAAGGATTGTTAAGTGTGTACCGTGTTATTTCAATAACATACGGAAATCGATACCTGTAATTGTCCATGATCGGGGCTTAATCGGTCCCAGTCCCTGCGCTCCTCGGCGAGCAAACGTTGCTCCTGCACCTTCTGATTGAATTCCAAACGATGATCCCTCGAATTGTCGTGTGCTAGGTCGTGTCGAGAACCCGAGACACTGTTGGTCCCATTGGCAGTGTTGCGATTGTACAGGGAGCCCAGCTTCACCATATTGTCCACAAGGTTCACCAACGGCTTGCCCTTCTCGTACTTCGTGACAAGGCATACCGGTTACATTGAATTCTCGCCTTAAACTGTCCTGCTTCCAAGTCTCTCAATTAACCAGGCTACGCTCGAAAAAGTTCGTCCAGGGGACAGAATAATTAAGTACCGACGAGCAAAACGTCGAGATGAATTTCGTTGCAGCTAATTCATCGTGCAACTTGGATGATTTTGTTGATCTTTCGCGACTCGTGTCTTTGAAACGACGAAAGTAATAGGAAGGAGACATTTCCGGCGTTAAAAATTCTCGAGCTTTCACCTGGTCAATAGAAATACCACGACGCAGAGTGGAAAGCAACTTTTACCTGCTTCTCGAGATCCATCAGGTGCTTCTTCAGTTCCTCGAGCTTCTGAAGATTCTCCAATCGTCGGGGGGTATCAAGCTCTGCCAATCTAGCCTGCGGGTCACAAAAGATCGCTACTTAAAATGCGACACCGGGGAAATTTCCACGCTGAGAAGTATCTATAGCTCTTCCTATTTAATGGTACACATTCGTGCCTCGCAGAGAGCGTATCTTAGTTTCATCATGGTTGCAATGTTTAATCAAAATTCAACGAATACACGAAATAGCACCTGGAAGGGCAACAATCTGAGATTACTCGTATAATTAATAATATTCTACCAAAGAGACATTCGAACGTGTGCTCCTGATGATCACTCACGTCACTTGACCGGAAAACTCGGTTTTCATCTTTGTGGGATAAGAAAATTCGAAGACCAGTCTAGTCAGACACACAAAGGTTCAGCGAAGGATGAATGTTAATGCATTAAAATGTGCGAACGTCTGTAAAATCAGAAACGAAAAATCGCGTGCAAAAGGGGCTCAATTCAAGAGTATCGGTATTCATCTCACCTCATGCGAACCACAGAGTATCAAAGATACCACCATTTTAATGACAACTCGTGAAACATATGTTTAAACACGATGCAGGATACACAGACACGTTTACTTTCACCAAATATCACACACTGACTCCACGAAACATTCATGTGATCGTGTAATAAAACTCGAGCTTCGTCAGTTAGACAAAACTACACGAGAAAATCGAAAACACTTTCCCGCCTCGCAGGACGTTCCTCCATATTTGCGTGGCATTCCAGACGCGTAGCTCTGCTGACAAAGAGGAACGACGGAAAAATGAGATGACACAAGGAGTCGAGCGCGTTCGAACTTCTGATTCGCCACTAGGGGGCGTGTGGATCGCGGAAGAGGGAACGGTCCAGTCGTTCCTCACGATCGGACGGAAACGTAATATCGTTTCTGGCGGGCAACGCGGTTTATCGGCATTCTCGATGCAAGGTGAACGGCGATCAACAAAGAGGAAGGGTTAGTGGACTTTCAACGATCGAAAACATTCATGCTTGTTACGATACTGTACATATAGGCTGTTTGGAAAACGTACATTAACACCTCGGACAAAACGAATCGGGTGAACGTGTGTCTTGCGTAAAATTGTTCTATGGAAGATTGGTATATATTAATAGAACGTGTGATAGCTGTGAATAGTAAATTATATCGTAGTTGAAGCTGATTATAGTCTTTAGTGCAAATTGTACGAAAGTGACTCTCTTGACAAGTGAATAAATAAATCTTCAAAACCGTTAGAGATGGAAGTATCAAAAATTCAGTTTAGAACACGCGACGGTTCATTGCTTTGTAGAATCGTATTCGAAACACTCTGTGCGTTTAAAACTTTATTCGGATTAATACGAGCATCAGAAAAGAAAAGAGCGGGAAACTAATGAGTTCGAAGGAAATTTAAAAAGTGCAAGACAGGATTGAAAATTAAAAACTTGATGAAAGAATGTGAAAATGACGCTTAGGTTTTTCTTAAAGCAATATCGATTCATAAGAACGCATGAGAATTTCAATTTAACCTTTAACCCCTCTTTAGAGATCGACTACCTATGGTTAGAGGCACACTGAAAAATGAGATAGTGAAGAGATGAGAATCATCGGACCGCGGAACAAAGCGGAATTTTTTTCTCGAAGAAAGTTCCTATTTTAATGACGTTCTCTCGAAACGTGTCCTTGAAACCGGTTCTTCACCACGAACCACGGTATTTTTCGCGCAAATAACAGAATTCTCGATCACGCTTATCTATCAATGTTCTCGTGAAAACATTCATCTCCGTTCGAATCATCGACTATCTCGAAAAAGTTACCACGAAATTTCGACATGCAAAAATTTCTTACCCAAAAACCTGTTCATCCAGAATCCTAAAGAATATCCGATAAAACCGAAGCTTAACCGAAATCGTTGATTAAAAATCCCCCGAAACAATACAAATTATTTGTATGAGTTTTGTTCGAGTTAGAGCTTTCTCCGTTCTGCGTTTATCATTATAACCCGAAAATATTATAAATACAAGATTTTTATAAAATTATATGTAATAAAATTTACGAACAAAGTGAATTTTGAATTAAATTGTTTTAGCAATTTAAATTGTTCATTTTTCAAAAGTTTTATGAAATTGGTAAGTTGAATAGAAATAGAAATACGATGGTATAAAGCAAAAGCAATGACTTCTAAAGAGAACGTATTTTTCAAGTAATGTCAAAGGGGCTCCATCTACGAACAATACCCGAAAGCATTTCCGTGTATAGGAGGAAGCCTATCGCGCGGTGTCAGATGACAAAAGCGACACTAGCGACGACAACGTCGGCTGATCGTGTTTCTGAAAATCTCTTCGGACCTGTGCCTCGATCTCCATGTGGCAAGTCTCCATTGCTTTGTAGATGGTGGCGTTCTGCCTGCGTAGCTGGATCAGCAGAAGCACCAGCTCCTCGTGGGTCCTACCAAGGAGTTCGCCGGCGGACACGCGAACCAGTCCGTGGGTTCCGGGTTGCGCCAGCTTGCTGCCCTCTGTTCGCTGGGCGCTGACGTTGCTCTGTCGAGGCATGCAATCTTTCGTTAGCTATCGCGCGTACGCAAACACCGGCCACCTATCCTCTCGCAGCGGACTTCGTGGGCGAACAATTCGGTGTGAATGCGTAAACCTTGAGTCTAGCGTCATAGCGCTGCTTCCTCGTCTCGACGCAAAGCTATCATCTCGACCAAGATCGATCGAGCTCTGAAAACGCTACGCTCTACGTGCAACCTGAAGTTTGTGGTGATCCAACTGTCTACGACCAACTACTCGCGTGGCGTCGTAACAAGGTGATGGAAATGAAATCGCTCGATTGTACAGAGGTGAGCAGATTGTTAGGCTTGGCAAATTTTTGGCGGAAGACTAACCTGAATTATCTTTTTTTTTAATATATTCAAAATATATTTAATTTTCTTTTTTTTTTATGGTTTCAGTTTTTGTCTAATGAGATACAATTGGTGAAGGTGGAATTGATTTTAACTGAAACTGAATCGAAGAAATTTATACGAACTGAATTTAAAAGAACGTTAAGATAGAAAGAATGTCATTTAAATTTCTATTAAAATTGAAAATTATTGGGTGGAAGAAAACTACCATTATACCATGACATAGTGAAAGTTTTGATAAATAGCGACACTCTAGCTGGATAATAGATATCCTGCGAAAAATTGGTAAAATGGAGGGGGCAGAAAAATGTCAGCCTAACAATGATTTACATACCTCTGTAATTTAACGAGATGATTGAAAGTTTGAAAATTGGAAAAACGTGACTCACGGTTGAGGTTCAATTTTTAAATAAAACATGACTGCACGGATGTATACGTGTGTTATGATGAATCAGGTAGTACGCGATTACAGTAAAATAAACATTTTTACTGGTACATTTAAATAGAAATTTTTTTTTTTAGACACCATCGTGTTCGCGTGTATTTGTATAAACGTTGCACGATGTTTTTCCGTTAACTTTGACACCGAATTATTTCACCATGTAAGCGCCAAAGAGAGACCAATCTCTTTGGCATTTACGCTGATGCATGGTTAAGAAGCTTCTCGGTATGGTTGGCATGGAAAGTATGAAAAGAGTAAAAAATATAAAGAAAAGGTAGAAAAAGTGGGATGTTGATTAAGTTTGTCCCGTTAACTGTATGCTGGATGCAAAGAATAAAGTATAACAAATTATAAAATAAAACAAGAATGCTCAACTGGTAACGAACTGCAAGAAAGAACGATATCAGCGAACCTAAGCTGAAAAAATCCACGCATGTTACCAAAGTGTACAAACTCAATCTACGAACGTATCAAAGTCTACTTTCTAAAACGCGATAGCTGTATGCGTGAGTTGCGTGAATGTTTACGACCTACAGATGCACTGATAACTAATCAATCAGTGTACGGTTCTCGTATATCAATTACACAGCCCCTTTTTTAACGAACAGGTAAAATAATCCACTTATCTATTGATCCATAACCAGCACCTTTACAGCACCTGATTACGATCATTCAAATCCACCCCCCTCTTATCCCCAATGAAATTGGCGTTCTGAGATACACATACTAACACGAACACCGATATCCTTGCAGAAAATCTCAACAAATAACTCAACGACACACCACATTGACCTATTCGATCAAACCATAAAGACACTCCTATGCAAAGATGCCAAAATCTGGATCGTCAGAAGCCTACCTACGAATCACACTATGCCACATCGTTTGTCACTCACACAAACCCACTTGGGTTGTACAATCTCGAACCTTTGACCTGCCTCATCTCCATCCAAATCGATCTGCGTAGAACTAGTCAGACACAACGACTCGTCGATCCTGCAAACGATCTTCGTACCTGTTTCAAGGGGTCCTGGTCGCAGGTTCCATCGAAACTGTTTCTTTCCTACGAGGAACCGGCGAGGTTAGAACCGGAAGAGGAGACAACGTCGCGGAGTAAATCTCATATCGATAGGCGTATATCCCGGAGCACACGAAACGAGCACAATGGAGAGCACGAGAGCGTCGCGAAGGTGGAAGGAAGACTTTGGAAGACTGGCGTCATGCCCGGTCTGATCGACTCGCCTGTTCACCGACTCCTACAGTACCCGGCATGCACCGTGGTTCCTTGCTCGGCTTGTCGAGCTATCGTTTTGTATGTTTTGCCTGAGATCTGGCTGGCTTCGCCTCGACCACGCGAGCCTATGTTCCTCGGTTAAGGCGGCCTTTGTAACTGAGATCTGATTATAATGTTCCACTTAAATGCCAGCTCTTTGCGCGATCCTCTGCCGACCGTTTCTGCGTAAATTTTTGCTCCCTGTTGTTGTTGCACCGCAGTCATCGCGTTAACTCTGTTGCTGATCGCCAGGGGGAATAATAGGCCGCTGGTACTGCTCGAAATAATTGGGGGATCGTATTACTGGTCGGTTTAAAATAGTGCCGGTTAAATTATAGAGGTGCAAGAAGCGTTGTTGCGAACAATGCTGGAGAGGTAACACGTACGTCGTTGGAAAGCGTTACTCCGAATCCAGGTGTTTGGTTTAAGGTCACTAGTGTCGCAATCGGGGAACTGTGTTTCAAGGACATATTCGAAACTTAGGTGCATAAACTAAATAACTTCTGCAGGTAAATTACGTCTTCCAATTTTTAAAAGAATTTTTAAAAGCCCGATGTCCTAATTTACTCGTCTATTGGGGTACATTAATCAATTTATCTCTTCCCATGAAGGAAACTATGCTAACATTTTCTTTTTTTTTATAGGCAGTAGCGGTGATGATGACATGCAAGTAAGGGAAATACAAATTTTCTATGGTATAGGTCGTTTTATCGAGTTTGGCATATGTCTGGAGAAACTTCAGCTATTTCAGTTGCTACTGCAACTGGATTGTCTTTCTTCTGCATTCGTCAAGAAGACGTTTTCAGAAGTTCCCTCCACGATTACACACGCGAACCGAGATTTTCGATTTTTCCCAAGAAACTCGAAAGTTCCACGACTTTCAAATCTTCGAAGCTATCAAGATCAAGATCTTCCTGAGTCTTGGGGACTTTTAAGTTCGCAGGAACTCGGAGCTTTTTAACGGTCCAAAGAATCGCCCTCGGATATCGTCGTGTTCTAGTATCCTCGCTTTTGGAACGATCTTATTTCGACGTAACGACTACTTTTCCCAGGAACTCGAGGAAACTTCCGTCCGAAGGATACCCGGATCTGCCTCCTTCTATCCAGCCAGAAAACTGTTTAAATAAACATTGGTAATTAAATTAACGTCGGTCCAAATAGAAACTTGATCTTAGCCAGCGATGTAATACCTGATTACACTTGTGCAATCAATTTCGTTTAATTTCCATCTTCTTCAAGTTTGCCAGACTTTGCAAATAACCCCTGACAGATTTCGCCCAGTGTTCCGATGAAATGATATTAAATATCTGAGAAGTAAGGCAAACTTTAATACATTTCCAGATTCCAAGTTGTAAGGAACATACTAAATATTCCCTGTCTTCAGGTTGACGACATTCAAAGTAACGAGGGCCGCAATTCGTCAAAGCATCAGACTTAATTAAGCTCGAGCCTGGTCCTCTCAGTCGTATCGATTTAGAAGAGGATCGAGACAAAGAAACTCCGTTGGAGTGTTTAACGAACGGTATAATGCTTGTCCCAACACGCTATTCAAGGCGAGTCTGCATTGTGAAGGGAGCTTAAAGTCCGTCTGCAGTTCCCTGGCACGGTGCCCTTGCTGACCATTGCTGACCGTATGCAGGATCGACCCTGGCCCTCGGTTTTCTTAATCCTCTTTCCTTCTCATCCCTCTTGGCTCTCGCAGTTCCTCCCTCTCTTCATCTTTTTCTTTTTCTTCTGTTTCTTCCTTTCGTCTTTCCCATCCTTCTCTCTTTGCCGAAGACTCGCGAGCCTCCTTTCCAACCACTCTCTTTCTTTGCATGTAAGTAACGGCAGCAGCAGGACGACACTTGTGTTGTTACGTTGGCCCGTGTCCTGCAGTCTCCAAATAAAGAGACGAGTCGAGAGGGTTTGCTCAGTTTCCTGTTCGCTTCGATCCACTGTATTGCGGAGTGAGGCGTCGTGCAATTATTTCGATAAGCGCGGAAGAACATGATTTTGAAAGAGCCGGGGAACGTGGCTCCTGAGATGTTTGGCGAAGTATAATTTTCGTGAGGATTTTGCTCGAGAATTTGCGAATAGAAGTCGAAGAAACTTGTATTCTTTATTGTATATTTAAATACAGCGTGGATGATAGTAATTTCAGTAGTACGATGACAAATATGAAAAATTACTGTTCTATCTTAATATAAGTCAATATTAATTTTGATAGAACAGGTATATGTTTTTAGTAATTGGAAATAGATAAAATTTGTGGCTAGTCATTTTGGGTGGAGGAATATTTCTAAAGATATATAGTAATGTAGACAGAGTTAGTTATAAACATAGGTTTGAATATAACCGCCATAGGTGATGATCGCGACATCTGTAGTTATCATTGTTAACATTTACGCACTCCTGCCCTCTGTTAGATCGTTGTGTAACACGCGAGTGTGCGAATTTTGTCTCTTCTCTTGTTCAGTAAACATGAAGACACGTGTTATAAATACGATTGTACTATAAAACCTGTATAACAGTGTCAAATGCAGATAAGTTATAAAACCAATCTCCATTCCCACATTTTATGGAAATTTTCATTTTTCACATGTGTAAGTACTCAAAAATTAAAAAATGAGACTTCTGCAATGTTCAGAAGTTATTCCTGTGTTATTCACATTTACATTGTGCTTCACTTTAGTATTCCAAAATTGACATGCTCGGTGTGCGTAAACAATTAGAGACTTCGAAGCAAAGCTTTAACATTCTAACGAGTTAAAGCACGACCTGCCATGTAAATATTTGCGACAAAAGTACAGGTAACGCCGTTCGGTTGGAATACTAACATCGTCCAAGAGCGGAAGCCAAGGAAGAAAATTCGTGTCGTTGAGGTGCGACGAAACGACGATACGAGCTACGTAATAAACGGAAGTTTGTAGAACAGTAAAACGGCGAAGTTCCGGCAGAATAGAAATGTAATCGAACGTGGGAGATCATTTCGAAGAAAATAGTGACATCTTGCGGAAGAAATTCGTACGATCCTAAACGTGCGCTTTCTGTAAATAGGGTGACAGTTTACGAGCGCGTTATGTCTGACTAGCGAACAAAAAGGGGGTACTATGCTCATTTTCATCAGAGTTGCGTTACCTTATGTCAAATTTACAACATTATTATTATTATCATTATTATTATTATTATTATTATAGTAAAATTGCAAAGGGGCAAACCCAGGGAGTATGGGGTTCTATGGTAACTACCGGTTAGCTGGAAACCTTTGTGGTTGACTCATGAGCTGTAATCAATGAAATTACCTTTGGATCGCATGACAGAGATTACTGATGAAGCTCAAATTCCCTCGATTCGGATAGATCGCTTGTAAAGTGAATCGATTAAAAGAGCAAACGTAATTAGGGAAGCACGGTGAATTTTAGTGTAGAAGTAATTCTTGTGTGAAAAATTCATGCGTTGAAAAGTGATTTATATAACGTTCAAATCATGCTATAGACGAAATATGTATTTTACGTAATTTGCGTATGATCATTTAATGTATATATTATTCAATTTCTTTTTCAAAGTTATTACGGAGTCTATAAAATAAACACGGCAAATGGAAGGACTAGGACGAATATTAACCTGAAAGTTCCAATCTCGAGTTGGAAAAATATGGATTCATAAGGGAAACACAATTTACAGGAAATTTTAAACGACTCGCCGACCTGAGCGTATTAATATTTTATCAATCGTTTACAAGCTCTCTAAGAATATTTAAAAACATTTTTCAGCTCCCGTCAAAGTCCTTTGCTTGAATCCTACGTGATTCTCTGACTATACAAAACTCCCCTCTCTTCTGCACCAAAGTATAGCAGTGCCGGCAGAATAGGAACAGTTAACCGTCGCGTCGCGTTTGACGAGGATAGATGTTCGCAGAATTGCTAATAATATTTTGTTTCAGTTCGCTGGGTTTTCAGCGAGAGTGAAAGTGAGAAACAACGAACCAGAGTGAAACAGAAACATTCGGCCATTGCCCGGAGAAACCTGTCACGCGATTCGACCAATGTCATAACATAAACATAAGATACGTTCGAGCGAGGCCGTTTCAAGAAATGGTGGGGGTAACCGTAAGTGTACCGTCGGCAAAAATGCTTCTACCATCGACGCGCGCACTAGTATATCAGACTCCGCGCTACGTTCATCTATCCAAGAACACCTCTCATAGTGCAAAGTTTACAACGACAAGCTCACACGACGGCTTGGTACACATTTACGTCCGGTGAGCATAGTATTAATTGCAACCGATGAAATTTCCAACAGAGAGCCCCTCCATCGGGGTTCTGGCCACCGCTGCCGTCGACGGGCACGTACGCGATAAAAGATATGTCTCCGTTGCTCTCGGTCGCATATGCTAATGAATTTCTGGGACAAGCAGGCCGTGCTAATGAAAATGCCTGGAAACTCGGCATCAAACGGACGCGGTTGAATCGTCCTCTCCGCCACACGGTCGGACATCGGCCGAGGGTGCGTCGGGAGAACCAATAGCTGGATTCCTCGCGCAAAGGGAAACGTACGTGTATACATTCGCGAGTTTCAATAGCTTTCAGCGGTTCCTTCGGGCGTGCCAGTTGTCCTTTTCCATAATGGATATCGCTCCCCCCGGACTGTTCCGTTCCAAGTGCTTTCTATGTGTCGAACGACCCTACTCCAACGGCCTGGACTCCAAACTCTCCAGATCTGTTCGATTAGATGTTTTTCAGT
This sequence comes from Eufriesea mexicana, assembly GCF_001483705.2. Classification (NCBI taxonomy): domain Eukaryota; kingdom Metazoa; phylum Arthropoda; class Insecta; order Hymenoptera; family Apidae; genus Eufriesea; species Eufriesea mexicana. The sequence continues at coordinate 162,758 of NW_016908532.1, read as the reverse complement.
CACCGATCAAATTCCCGACACCGGTTTGAAAGAAAACTTTGCTCCATTGCCGTTCAGGGGCAGCACCTTTTCGACAGGTATCGGCGGTAACTTTTCCAACATGGCGTTGCTGCGGTTCTCAGACGATAATTTACCACGATTCACCTGTCGTCGATTGCAAGAGCACCGGATGTGTTCTTTCAAAAGTGATTCGAAAGTTTAGATTCGATGTGAGGGAGAGGGATATTTCACACTGTTTTAATCGTTTACATAGAATCAATATTTTAGAAGGGTTTGACGATTTTTCTTTGGGTTTATAAAATTTCGAATGACATACTAATTGGTGATAGTTAATCGTGACAATTTATTTCTTTCTCTACTCAACAATTTATTTTTTTGCAGATTCTCTATGAGACTTAAAAGCTCCAAATTGAAGTAGAATTACATAATTGGATATAAATTCAGAATGAAAACAACCTGGTAAATTTAGTAAAGTGACAACTACTATCGTGCGACATGTGATCGAAGTGAACGATTCCTAACCTCTATGTGATAGCATCTCTACTCGATCGTGCGAGAAACAAACACGGATTGTAACCAGCTACAAAGTCTAATGCTCTAACTACCATCGACCCACGTGTCTGAACGTCTGCGGACTGACCAAAGGCGATAAAGTGACAAACCACAACCGCGTGTAAAGCGAAACTTGAATGTTCGATAACGTTTTGTTGTAAACCACAGCTCTACGTTTTCTCTCTTAGCAAACAGTCTATCTAAGTGGACTCTGAGCGATCTAAAACCGATACACTAGAATACATCTGTCAGAAACAACGAACGGTAAATGAAGTGAAATTCTATACGCTCGGTTCAGTCGTTCTATCACGCAATAGTCAACCATGTATATAACTTTCCGAAACTTTCAAGCGCCATCGCTTCGCAACTGTCATCTAATCAAAACTGTTGGAACTACCGAGCAAACACGTTTTCGGTCGGCTTTTTCGCTAGACCAGCCCGAAATTGGACAACGAGAGAACGTCTTCAGCGTTCTCGTCATTAGCTCACGAGGATCATGAACGCGTTCGCAATTAATTCCACCAGGTATGGTATAGGCGCTTCGAAACCGTCGGCCCTCGCTCGGAGCAACGTTTTAATTAATTGAACTAATGGAATTTACATGCTAGGATGATAATGCGGACTACTGCACACTCGCGAGACAGAGCTCGAACAAATCGTGTACGTGCGAGCGTGCTTGCTTACTTGCTTGCTTGTCGCGTGACACTGATGGTGTGTACGTACGCGTGAAATATAAAGAAATGGACATACAATTAGGGAGTGAACGAAGAGAGGAATGAGAGAGAGAGCAGGTTCGAGGGACGGCGGAGTGGAGAGTGTGAGAAAAAAGCGGCTAATCAGCTGAAGCCGGATTCGTTACGTTAGATTCCTTTCTCTTTCCATGCTTCGCCATGCCAATCAACTCGAAGGTTTCGCTTACGCCAAACTGTCTTTCACTCACCCTTTTGTGCAGCAACTCGTTGCACTCCCATACGCGCTGATTCTGCCTAGCAGTCGTGCCCCCGCCACGGTCCACCTCTCTGCCGATCGGGCTCACCATTTTCCTTTCGACTGCGGATAAACGAGAAAACGGTTACGAGGTTTAGACGGCTTTGTAGCGAAGGAGATTTCTTTGCTTTAAGAGGATTTCAGTTCAGCTTAAGGAAACGGAATTCGTTCTAAAGTATATATCCTAGATTGGAAGGTTATTTCTATTTTATCTGGATTATCAATTGTCGCGAACTTCCTACGGTCGCCACCAGAGGAGAGTAGGTGCTCACTATCAAACATGTTTCTCGAAAGTCTCTCGCATACAAATACTGTTCCTAACCTGAACTATATATTATCTTGGTGTCTAAACCACAAATCTGCTAGAATAACTTCGTGTTAAATTAATATAATACTAAATTATATTAGTATTATATTATGCTGTAATCAATTTTTCACTGGGTCTTTCAAACTATATATTTCGCTGACAATTATATTATATCTTTGTTTATTACATAGTCGATTGTTATACAAGATTTGTGTATCTATTCGAAAAAAATTCTTTCTATTCTCATCTTACAAAATAAAATTCTATGACTAAATCCTTCGATATGACTGAACCTCTACCATTTTCAATCTGCTTCTGCAAACATTTTTCCATCGAACAGCGGTGATATTTATTTAGAAGCACCGGGTACATTTGTTTGCGAATTTCCTACGTCGGAAAATACCTCGCACGTACATATATATCGCGGAAATATCGACGATAAGAGATCGGGTTCCGACTCTCCCTTTAACGGTGCAGGAAGTAATCGTGGTTTTACATGGTTCCGAAGCCAGACAGATAGAAATGCAGAAAACGGCACTTAATATTCGCACCACTGACCCAGACAAGAATTCGATATGAGGCAAATATTGGCTCGATATCGCTTAACCGCTATTCCGACCAGAGCATCGGCCATTCACGCTAATGTTTGTTCGATAATGTATTCGCTTGAACGTTAGCCGTGATATTACGCTAAGCATTACAACATAACCGACATCCTGTGCATGTGTACATTTCAACCAGACTGTGCATCAAAATACACGCGAAACTACAACCGCTTTCTGGTTCCGAATACAAGTGTCCCTTGTTTTCATTAAACTGATTATCGTTGTTTTACAACATATTTTCTTTTTCATTCCATTTTTATAATTCTCTTTTACTTTCTATATTGAGAACTAAATAAAATCCCTACAAAACAAAAAATTTTTGTTTAGTTACTACGAAGAGGTTATACAAATTTTTTCACAATTTCAAAGATTAAAAAATGATAAAGAACTTTTATTTTGTGGTTCTCTATAATCTCGTTAATTTCTTCTAACCATGTAGTTAAATAATCCCTAATGACTGATTTCGGTGAATTAGACTTTTCAAATTTCCCGCCACAAGTAACAACGCTGACCTAACCAACAAAAATTATGCGATATACGAGTTCGTTTCTCGCAAGACAAGTATACACGATATAACGGTAGACTCGTGATATATTTCTCTAGTTTTCCAAGCGAATGTCTTGCAGCCAATAGGCATCGAAGGGAGTTAATGTTCTGGTGGTCGTTCTGGATGTATATACTCAGGATTCCTATTATTCCCGGCGACGCTTTGTACGTCGATGTGGACCTTACCTCCCTGCGGATATCTGAATAATTAACCCCAACAGCACTGCAAACTTTCATTCCCGAATGCGCGTCCTTTTCGGCGAGTTCGCAAACTCTCTGCCCGCTTTCCGATAATAATTCTTCCAGCCAACGACTCAGCCGTGGGATTACTTCCCTCCCCTTCTCTACTCTCTCTCTCTCCTACATCGTTCCCCATTGGCTTTTTTTCCCACGTTCTGAATCGAACAACACGATTGCGTGTGCTTTCAAAAGGATTTCGAATATAATTTCATTTCGAACGATATTCGTCGACTAGAACGGGCAAGTTGGAGCGAGTAAATTTACTCAAGGGGGCAAATGAACTTCGCGAGTGTCCCACCGGTTGCGACAAGTGTTTGGGACACTGTAGAATAGATTCAATGGGTATTTGCATTTAAAGGAGGTGGGAAATGTATTAAGACAGTCGTGGAGGCGTGTGCAATAGTTTAAAGAGAAATTAGACTTTGGAGGTTAAGAAGATTAGGCGAAATGTACTTCAAGATTTAAGAAGTTACACGTGACTGGGGAAAAGGATTAGGGAAAGTCAGAAATCAAAGAAATAGGAGATTTCAATAGAAGTGAAAATATGGGAATTTTTATTTGATAAAATCATTTTAACTACGTCGTGTTTGGTTTTACTTTTTTCAGAAAACTTTCATGAATATGTTAAATATATTTTTACAAACACAACATCAAAATTATGCAAAATAAATTTTTCTGCTCAGGATTATGTTTGAATATTTGCAAAAAGATTCCAATTGGCTTGGATAAAACGATATGTTTACCGATAGAGGTTCACCTCTCATCACTATCCCCACTCTTTCTCTGTCTCCGAGTGGGGATAAGCGATTGCCAGTTACATATAGAACAGTTAGAAACTGTCATTCATGCGAAGGTTAGAGAAGGTTATAGTCAAATATTCATTCTTTGAAACTTCTGTGTAGTTTAAATCAGAATTAAAAGATATTATTCTTATATTGCATTTACCTGCAATATAAGAATAATATCTTTTAATTATTTATTTGCATTTACTTACTCGGACTATGAACTCGTATATCGCTATCACTGGGGCTGGAAACTCGATGGTCGTTCAAGGAGACAACCCTTAAAGCCCCAGCTGGACTCATCAATCGTTGAGTGTTAAGGCTGCTTGGAGAGGTTAACCTCATGTCCTTTCCATCGTTGTTGTTTAATCTGTAATTTGAATATTTTATCTTATTCATTATCATTCTACAACACTGCAATTCATTGTCAGTTTTCCAGCATTTATCTCCAACAATATTTATAAGAAACCAAATACTCTAACCTATATGGAAGACTTCCATCCAACTTATCATATTCCTTTCATATTTCACTTTAATGCAGGACATTATATTCTGTATCAGGGGAAGCGTAAGTACTTGTAGCTGGATGACAATTAATCATGAATGCAATGGAATATAATGGAACAAAGATAGCAAGAATAATAAGACATTAAGAACGAGATCAAACAAATGTATTCCCAACTAAATTACTTAATGGAAACCAGTTATTTATCATTAAAATATAATTAATACTGTACTAATAAACAAACTATCCAACATAATGCAACATATTTTTCAGTAGCCACAATTTTACAATACATATGTGTATATTTTTCATTAGCTAAATTACAGTCCTGATTATATTAATAATGGCACAGGTAACTAATATTGTATTAATAAATAAAGTTGTCTCATGCCATACATATCTTCTAGCATTCACAATTATACAATAAATGTGTGTATATTTCCACATTAGTTTAATTATACTCTTGATATCGATAATGGTACTCAATAATTTCCTCGACAATGGTCAGAAATAGAATTTACGTGAAAGATGAAAGAAATTTGGAACACGTGAGAGGGTTTTTATTAAAAATCAAGAGCACACATTTTTCTTATAAGCGTTACAAGACGTCGAAAATTTGTTCGCCTTTCAATTCCTATGCCGTCGAAAAATGTTCCCTGGTCGGAATAGTTTTATTAGGAACGAACGCGACCAGAGAACTGCTGACGTCGTTCGAAAGCATAGGCTAGTTGCACGCTAGCACTCCTTATGTATCCACGGCGTGAAACAGCCGAGAAAAATGTGTCACCTAGGGAATTCCAATGCCAACTTGGTGCTTTCCACCAGGAATGCTCGATCTCGTCGATCTTAAGCACTTTTCACGCCAGAATTTTTGAACACGTACTTGGAAATGTTCCAAAAATATTTCAGCCATTGGAAAAAAAAATTAATTTTATATTAATAATTTTTCCTAATTTTTATGGATAAGTATATTCTTCAATATAAAAAATAGAATATACTGTCATCTCAAAAGTGCCATTTCCTTCAAAAATAGTAAAAAGAAAAATCTATCTCCTTTTTAACATTAAATCTATTTCAGTGAAACCAATCATTTTCAGATTTTTCATAAAAAATTCTCCATTTCTCATAGTACAAGCACAATCAATCTTTCAACGTCTCTTCTTATTCCATCTGTCCTTAGATTCTCCATCCTCCATCTCTTCATTTACTATAATCAGTTCAGGCCGTGGCAGGTTCAGAATTAACTGGTTTCCATCAAAATTGCTTTTCACCGATAATGTATATTCATGCTATCAAGTTCTCCAATGCATTCTCCTCAACCTAATAACTAGTAAACATTCCACATGACATATTATACCTCAAAGGTTGTATAAAGGATGTATTACTCTGGTATAATATCGTACTCACATGGCAGATCCAGTTCCAATGTCACCACTGCTGGCGGCCCGCAGTAGTTGCGAATTAGTCATGTCGTTCTCCGACTGCCTTACCGACTGAGGGGTGGACTGGTGAAGTGGTAGGGGTTGCCTGTGCGTGGCGTTACTTCTCGGCAGTGGAAGGGTGGACACGGTGGCCGCTGGTTGTGTTTGCGTTCTTTGAGCCAGTTGCGAGGTGCTGACAGCTCTCGGCGGAAGTGGGTCCCTCCCTATCACCGAGCCGGAACCGGACGCTACGAATAAAATATTGCTCGTGATAAAATGGCGGCCTCTTCTTCTGAATATTTATCGCGGGATGTTTTATTTATCGCGAAGCTCTACCGCAAATTTTCAATGTTTATCTTGCATGTTTACCGTAGTTGGAAGAATTCTAAGGAAAGAGCTATTGGCAATATTTACATAAAAAATATTTCGTAAAAAGGAAAACAAATGTTTTCCAATTTAACGAAAGGTCGAATGGATCATGGGTCGTTCATTTACCGAATTGATTGACGTCAGAAGACGGAAAGTGGAAATTTATTTTAAATGTAGAAAGTTGAGCGCTGACAGAGATTGAAAATTTGGAAAAATTCAAAAAGTAAGGTTATATTTATGAAAATTGAACTTCGGTTTACTGAAAATTAAAGAACTATAGTATATCAAATATTCATTCACCTGTTCACGAGAAAAAATTTAAAAATAGTAAGCAGAATATTCCAAGATTGTAAGTAAAATTAGAAAATAATTCAACGATATATATTTACGATTAACATTTATTGCAGATACGTCCCGCAGTGGCGCTAGTGAGTAGAAAATCATCTTAAGACTTCTAAAACGCTTACTCGTGAAAGGATCCAGAATGCACAATTAAAAACAAATAGAAAATTCTATATGTACAACCATGATTTATGAATTCCAACAAATACTTTTTCAAATCTCATAATTTTATATATCAATATCGATATATATATTTCATACTGAGGTAAATAAGTATAATAAATAATTTTTGAGTAACAGTAGTCCGATAAATTGATTTGCATGCTGATTTCCAATAAACCACACAATATCCAATGCAAAAATGCATAAATAAATAAACGAATAAAATACAATGGTATATTAATTTGTGTTTTCTCTAGTGCTTTGTTCGGAACGTTGACTGCAAACAAGAGCCGGCATAGCCACGTACAATGACGCTTTCGATATTTACGATCGAAATGGCACGCTGCGTCCGCAGCAGCCAATCTTTATTTCTTGGAAAAAGCGATGCAACCGCGAGACTTTCACCCTAGGAATTTCCTGCCCGCAATTTACACTCGTCGCTCCTTTTATTTACTATACTACACTTTGGGAAGATTCATTTGTGCAATTAGAACACATTAAAAGTTCCTAGAAATATTGGTCCTAAATTAAAACCTTCGATCGGTAATAAAAAATTATTTAATTATTTTTCTTTTTCAGATTATTCTTTCAAAATCAACGTTTTATACAGTGCAAATAATTTGAAAGACAATCTTCGCGAAACGCAATAAAATATATTAAAAAATAATAAAGCTTGAAAAGTACCTAGCAAGTAAAGCGCGCGAAATTTGAAATGTACTTAGTGGTCTGTGATGTATTAAATTCGTAATATTTATTCAGCTGTCATATAACTACGTCAATTTTGACATCTCTCTCTCTCTCTCTCTCGTTATCTCTCTCTTTCTCTTTAAATCCTTTTTCTTTTCTACATAAATATATATGATTAAACAGAAAGGTTTATTAAAAATCCAAATCATCTTAAAACCACATTCCATAAGGGTGTATTCTAGTTTAGAACCTTCAAAAAATCAATTTTTTTCTAATTTTATTTTCTGAAAGTATATGTCCTTGAAAATATTTCCGTAGGATAGTGTTTTTCAAATTTCGATGAAATGGAATTTCGGAATTCCTGTCGGAAAACAATACCGAATAATTAATAGTAGCATGGTAGATTAAACGTATCATCCGCAATATGGCAAGGACTGATTATCAGGGTTTCATAGCTATTCGGTCTCATTACTGTTGCAGTTGCACGCATCGCGAATTGCGGACCCGGACACGGTTTGTAATTTCAGTTATATAGGTCTAATAACCGAGGAGATGGCGATCGAGATCCCTATTTCGGGCGGCTTTTGCAAAGCAAATGGTTCGATGACTGTGGCGAAGCATGCGAGCACAAAGGGCTTGACTGTGCCGGCTAATTGAGACATATGAGTTATAGATTTTGTGTTTGCAGTGCTTGATTTGATTAAAGCTCGAAGTACCTCTAAGGACCAAAAGCACATGATGGATGAAATCTTCAAAATCGTACTGCTATGGGAGACAATTTTCAGCAGAGAATTCCATAGGTATAAAATTTGCAATATTAACAATAACATTTGTACTGTACTGTCGGACTGTGTAAACCGTTTTCTTTGGAATTACTGTCGCTGTAATTACTTCTCCAATTTACCAGAGAAGATTTAATCTTTCTAGATATAAATAAGGATTTTGTGCGAATAAGCGTTTTAGCCTTGAATTATAAAAGCTACACGATTCAATGAATTCAAAAGCCAGATTCTAGTTCTTTTCAAGAAACGTTTCTGAAGAGCGACTTCGTTGAAATTGGCGAGGTAAGAGTACTTGGAATAGCAAAGAACATCAAGATAGCGCCCTCTTTGTACCGGAGATAAATTCAGTTAGCTCAAGGTCTAATCATAGTTGTCATGTTTCATTCTCAACTCGTAATTCAAAAATTATGGAAATATTTACGTTGAGAGAAATAAATCGGTAACCGATAAGGAACGTGAATTATTTTGTAAATAGTACGCTTTTAATTCATTCATTTCCATCGACGTATCGGTAAACATGACAAAAAATGGCTAAATGAACGAAAAAAA